>NW_027526203.1:62095753-62159521 GCF_048455015.1 Haemaphysalis longicornis
GATCAGCTTAAAAGTGCTCCTCGGTCCATGGCCCTCCCCTTCGACTCAACGCAAAGCACTAGTGGCGTTATTTGAATACCTAGACGAGATCGGTGTCACTGAACTGATTTGACATACTACGCAGATTGTGACGTTCATCGAACTGTTCCCACAAACTCCACGATGTGTGCTTTTTTTTTCTTACTTCTTTCATACTACGGAGATTGTGACGTTCATCGAACTGTTCCCACAAACCCCACGATGTGTGCTTTTTTTATTACTTCTTTTCTCCTCGTTCTTCCGCCCTGTTATCTATAGGGCATTTTCTACCATCCCCTACCCATTCCCTCGCCGAGTAGCATGTCAATGTAGAGATTCTGGCAAACCTCTCGGCTTTCTTCTTTAATAAAGAGCTTTTTCTCTCTCACACACATACAGACACAGCTTAGGTCGCTGGCTTGGCTTACCTGCAAGCTTCGTTCGGACAGTCAGCGATGTTACGACGATACAGAGCTGCGTGAGGGCGACGTGCTAAACAGAACTTGGTTCATCGGAAGCAAATTACTGTCCACAGAAGAGCGCAACTGTGGATGGTTGTCACGCTACTTGCCGCCATGTTGGAAACGCAAGTGGCCTCACGTACGCATGCTATTTTGCTGAAATAGCGTCCGCTTTTCTTCCGTCCGCTAAACGCAGAAGCGTCTTAACGTACGGCGCATGCGCACTGCGAACGATGCAAAAAATAGCGCTCGCTAATTGTTTGCGTAGGTTTTTGTACGATTATAAAACTCTCTATTACTACCGTTCACAAGATATGGGTGCAGCTTGTCAGAACGCTGCTCGAGTGCGGCGCTGGCTTGCTCTGCGCCTTCCCGTTCATCGCCACTGATAAAGCGATCCGATCCGGCGCGTTTTGTGCAAGGGTTCTGTATCGATTTAAAATGTCTTTTTCACATGCCGCCGGTAGGAATTACCACCGCCGCAAAATAAGACCCGGCACAAGCGGGGCCACATCTGAAACGGCGCTTTTTGGATAAACAGTGCGCGGTGCATCAAAGGGAACGAGCGCACGATCCTTCCCGTGCGGCTGCGAGTTCGGCACCGATAAAAAGTCATGTGCCGCTTATAGAAACTGCAGCAACGTACACCGCGAAAGGCAAGGCCAGACCGCACACATGCGGCCAGGTCTTTCGTTCGCTTTTCCAGCCTTGAGTGGAGTGCGGGATCCATGGTGTCAACAAAGATGAAAAAGCCAAAAGAGCTTGCCCGTAGCAGACGGCAGTCTGAGGAGCGCAATAGCGGACGTACGGCACCGCTGAGGAGTGCAGCATCATGGGAGGGAAGGCTCTCGCGCCGTCAACAGCGGAGAAAAACTTGAAAGGAGGAGGAAATGCGGCGCGACGATAATGCGAGGTTTTTGATTTACGATTTCTCAGCTAATACTCATCGCTTTAACAAAATTCTTGCAGGAGGAGATCGCTAATACATTGCTTTATTTGGTTACATGTACATCCATGCATCGGCGGAGGGTATGTCAGAACCCCTTTAACACACGCCACATACAGTCATGGACAAGTTAAATGCAAACATGAAAATATGAACCAAAACACAGAACAGAGCGATTTCTTTTAGTGAAAGTGAAATTGTCGCATGGCCTAATTAGAGTAACAAAGATTGAAAATGTGTCTTTTCAGATATACCACCAGTGAGTCATTTTATCTCCTCTATACCATTATTACTGATTTTACGGGTTCTGGTTCATATAGTCTGATTTCCGAACCCCTGAACTTAGCACTAGGGACAGTGGCTACCCTAGCCAGTGCACCTCGAGCTCTTGTAGACCACCGTCAATTGGAACATTTTTCACCTGTCCTGTGTTCGTGGTGTGCCACAAGTGTTTGTGCTCAAGTGTTTGTGGTGTGCCACAGCCAGTGTGATGCCTCTAATGTTATCTTGTGTACGCGGCTTTAAGAGGACACTAAATTTTCAGAGCAAATTACCCTTTACAGGTCGATTACAGTGCCACAAATACAAATATACTAAGTGCAGCTTATTAATGCAGAATATTCCAAAAGCTTCAAAACAGCTACACCAGCTTGTACACTTTCCCGAAGTACATTTTGCGACAGCACGATTCTTGAATGGTGAAGCGCGGTATTGGTGGAGCGTGTCTCAGGACTTCTCTGAAACAACTTCGGAACGGCAAACACACTGGTTAGCGCGGTAGTTATCCTCATCTGAACATACATCTTACTCGTAAACCTATGTTTCCCAGGCCGCCGGACCAAGTAAGCAACACTAGAATAAGAAGCCACGCAACACACTGCAGGCCTAAATCACGGACTGCTGTTAATCTCGCAGCTCAACGGCACCCAGTTAACCTCGAGTATGATGAAGAGTCGCAAGCAAAGCCACTGATCTCCACCGCGCTGTGCCTGACCTTATCGGCTGCCGAGACCTGCGTCGTTCCATCGGGGTGGTCCAACCCACCCGCTGGCTGGTCGAACCGCGCACACACAATATGCACATGCGTGCCCGGTGGGGACAATTACCTGCACAGCCGCCTTGCCTGGTTAACCTCACACTGCAGATCGTAGGGAGAGAGCGAAGTGCTGTAAAGATAAAAGCTACTGCAAAAGCAAAACAGGACATAGGGCTCCCTTTAAGAAAAAAATAAACAATAGGCAAGCTTGTTTTGTTCGCAAAAAAAGTAACAAGGTGCCCATACTTGTCAAAGTATCGCGATACATTCATAAAGGCATTTCATTACTAAGATGCAAACACATTGCTAAACTGTATCCGATACGCAAGTACAGATACACAAAAGGATCTGTAAGGTACTATCACAATATCCTAGTACCCCAATAATGGCCAGCCCCGATTTTAATTTAATGTCTAGCGTTATGTCCAATAAAACTAGAAGTGAAAATTAAAATTACATCCGACGAAACTACAGCCCAAGTGCTCGAATTAAGTCCGACGTAACCTGACATGAAAAGCAAACATATCCAACGTAACCCAAAATAAAAATTACAGTTACGTCCGGTGGTCCTCAGTTGCAATAATTAAAGCTGTGCCTACTGGAACCAGCATTAAAAACTTGAGTTACATCATGTACAGTGTTCAAGGTTTTAGGGATGCCGGTTCCAGCAAGAGAACATTTCAAGTTGGCATCAAGCCCGCAAATTTCAAGATCCGGCTGAAAGTTCAGCTCCACCAGGATGATCACATTTTGAGAAAAAGTTGGAAATGAGTATCAGTTAAATAATGCAGCTAGAACTGCAGACTGCGCGCTCTCAAAGCTGCTCAACAACCTATCAGTGCGAGATTCTACAGAAGCCGGCCTAGGAAAAGGGCAATAGTTGTTGGGGCCTTGCGGTTCCACCTGCAGAGGGAGGGGACGGAATTTTACTTCCCAAGAGAAGGCCTGAATGCCTTCTCTTGCTTCTCCTCAGCCGACAACCGTGGCGTGTCACGGTGTGTAAGACATGCTTGTTGGGTGGTTTTGTTGAGATCTGTGTAGCAAGTGCAGTGCTGCGTGTAGCTGTTGAAATGAGGTGCAAGGTCAATGTTTTCTAGGAATAAAAGTTACGCTTGTCAAAACTTCACTCTAACATTTTGTTGTTGCTTTTGTTGTTATAAGACAGACAAGGGCAGCCATCTTTTAAACATTTAAGTTTAAAAGATGGCTGTCCTTGTCTGTCTTCTTTACCACCCTCCTTTACCCTCACCCAGTTTTCAGAAAATTCCAGCACACTCTTCCCCGGATCCCGACGCCCTGGAAGAATGGCTTGGAGCAGTACTTACCACCCGTACCAAACATGAAAACTCTGTAGACCCCGCTGCCCCATCCCCATATGTTCACTCCCGCATGCAACACCTATGGGAAGCTTTCTGCGGCATAGAAAAACGCTGGAGGCAGCAGAAGCACAATCGTACCCTCAATCGTAAACTAGCTCGTCTCCAACTGGACATGCAGCAACACTCACAAACCCTTTCCCGCACCAACTGGAACCACCTGTGTGACTCCCTCAACGGAACGCTTTCTACTAAACGCACTTGGGCCATTCTACGCCATCTCCTTAGTCAGGAAAACTCCAAACACCACACCACCGGTCGGGTACAACAACTGATACACTCCCTCAATCAGTACCCAGACGCACTTAGCACACTTAACTCTATGTCTGCCCTGCTCCCGACGTACCTGAGCAGCCTAACCAATGACGAACTGGATGCCTTCATCACTTTCGAAGAAGTGAAAGCCGCGTTGCTCACACTCCGCCGCCATACTGCTCCCGGAGCTGATGGGAGCAGCTCCGGGAGCAGTATTGACCACCTCACCATTGACCACCTCACTACCGGACTCAACACACACTGGCACAACCATACTCTCTCTAGTAGCTGGACCAACTCCAATCTAACACTTATCCCTAAACCTAATAAACCTCTGGGCATCCTGCACCTCCGTCCAATCTTGACCTCTCACCTCTTGTCTCGGCAAATTATTGGAACATGCCACACACGCCCGATTCACCCACTACCTTGAATACAAGAGGATTTCCCCCCCCCCCAAATATGCTAGGATTTAGCCACATCTTTCAACCCAGGACGCTGTTATACAGGTCCACCACGACATTCTACACCACCTCCCTACACGTGACAATGCGGCCATTCTCTCTTTAGATCTACACAAGCATTTGATAACATTTCCCACACCGCCATACTTACGTCAACTCACTTCACTCTGCGTCGGCCCCAACACCTACGCCCATATCCGGAACTTTCTCTCCCCCCGTACGGCAACGATACACCTGGGCACCATGCAGTCCCTCCCTTTCCCTATGCCAGCCCGCGGAACACCCCAAGGGGCTACCTATCGCTTCTTTTTAACTTAGAGCGTATCTCTCTAGCTACAGCCCTCCACACTATCCCACACCTCCGCACCCCTCTCTATAAAGACGACATAACTCTCGGTTCCTTCAGGCAGCGACGCACACATCGAAGAAATCTTACAGGCAGGTCTCACTACCACCGTCCAATGCATCTAACCCCCCTCGCTCAACTGCTCCCTCACCAAGTCAGCCCTACTCGTCCTCCCGCCACACAAAACTGCCCCCCCCCCACCTAAAATCTGCCTCTTTTCACACAACACCCCTATCCCACAAACCGCCCATCTCCGTATTCTAGGCCTCCACATCACCTCCACTCGCTCCCCTTACATAGCACTCAATCACATCAAACAATACGTAGCCCAAACTTCTCACCTTATCCGTCGGGTGGCCAACCACCTACACGGCATGGGAGAGGTCGACCGCGTACGTCTTCTCCAAAGCTTTCTAATCAGCCGATTAACCTACCCCTTTCCTTTCACCCCCTCACACAAACCCGGCACGCACAACTCAACGGCCTTATGCGCAAACCCTACCGCCACGCGTTGCTTTTACCTCCCCATGCCTCTACCAAGCGCCTTACAGCTATGGGACTCCACAACACTACACCGGAACTGATCGAAGCGCAGCGCTCCTCCCAAATCCTCTGTCTCTCCCGCTCCTCCACTGGACACCACATCCTTGCCTCCCTCAATACAACCCAATTCAAACGCCCTCCCCCCACTGCCTATACCCCCACACATACGACGCTTACTCCTCATCAAACCCCTTCCTCGCAACATGAACCCTCTCCACCATGCAGGCCGCCGCATCGCACGTGCCAAGCGCCACACCATCTCCCACCCACCCTCCCCCACTACCATCTATGTGGACGCGACTCAATACCCGAACAGTCAGGCGTACGTCACTTCTACGCACACCCCTCCCCACCCCACAACCATGTCTGTCCTCACCCCCTCTCCTACGGTGGCAGAGGAAGTTTCCATTGCCCTCGCCATAGTTCAACAGCCCCAACCCACCACCATCCTCTCCGACTCCCAGCATGCCCTCTCCAAATACCTTAAGGGACGTATCTCTCCACAAGCTCTCCGTATCATCATCCGACACCCTCCCCAGGATCCTATGGAGCTACTGTGGACTCCGGCCCACACTGGCTTAGGAGGCAATGAGGCAGTGCATTCGCAAGCTCGAGAACTCGTTACCCGGGCTCCTGCTTTTTTTGCTCCTAACCTCGGCATCCCCACCCCCCCGTACACATACACCGACATTACATTCCACCAAAGACTGAACCATCGGACCCTCCCACCCCTCCACAGCTCCCTATCACCAGAGGAGGCCCGCATGTGGCGCATCATCCAAGCGCACAACTTCCCTCACCGCACAATCCTACGCACTCCCACCCCCACCTGTTTCCCTCACCCCGCTGCCCGCAGTGTGGTGCACCGGACACGAACTTTCATTCCCTCTGCCAGTGCCCAAAAAGTCCTACCCACCGGTCCCCACCCCCCAGGCCTGGGAGCAGGCCATGCGGAGCTCCGAGGTTTCGGACCAGGTGCTAGTCACCTCCCGAGGCCTCCAGGTCGTTGCGGCCCTGTGGGCAGCCGCCACCGCCCCATAAGCCGGAGCTCTTTAAATAAATGTTACGTCTCTCTCCCTCTCTCATAGTGCACTCGATTTTTCTGTGCCATAATCGCAAATTCAATGTTTTGAATGGTTTACCCTACCATAAAACCTTAATGACAATATCCTTCGTGTGTCCAGCATCACAACCATCTAAATCAGGTGGTTCATCATCAGTGAGTAGATCCACAGTGAGATATGTCGCCAGGTGAATATGGGCCAGAAAGGAGATTTTTCCAAGTTTGACAAACGTTTTATCGCACATTTCACATTTTTTTCAGTGTAAATATAGTTTTTACCAATTTTCCACAATGCTGAGATACAGGTACAAATGCTTCATTGGCTGAGAGAATGTGCTCGTATTTGCTAAAAATGTTTGAAAATGCTCGACATCGTGTATTTTCTGAATGGCGTAATCACAGCAGAAAAAAGGAAAAATATTTTAAAAATGCGCAGTAGAACAGCCCAGGGCGTCAACATGATGTTCACAAAAAATGGTGGCCATTGTAAGAGAAGTTACTTTTTCATTAATTTTTTCACAGACGTAAATTTGCTTTAAACCCTGGAGGTAAAAAGACCGCTAGAAAAAGAACATAATTTTTTTGGACAAAAACACTTTCAGGGACCATTGTGGGCCATGCGAAGATGACCCACAATTTTTACTGAGCAAATCCGTGATGGTCGATTTTACGGCTGGGACGTTTGGCATGGAATGACCCAGCAAACATTGAGGGATGTACGAGTCCTCCCCTGTCAAGCTCCTTCACAAGGTTGTAGTTCGGATCCTCCACGTAGACAGTGATTCCTATCTGGTTCAGGTTCCTGTCCTATTTCTCAACAGCATCAAGGATTTCCACAATTTCTTTCTTTCCTGTAGTTACATCGGGAGCCGAGATGTAAGGTCCGAGCTTCTTAGTCACGGCCTTCAAATAATGAAGGTAGTGTCTATTATCACGGCAACCGTGAGAATAAATAACTGTCAGAAATTTCTCACGGCAGTCGCCTCACATTGGGTAAGCACGCTACCCGGAGATTATATGGGATTAATATTTCCTAAAAAACCGTGCTTGAAGCTGCCCCTGTAGCGCTGTGGTATAGTACTGGCTAATAAACAAGGAGGCTCAGGTTCGAGTCTGAGAAGTTTTTCTTTTTTTGGCTTTCGGAATTTTTCGGTCATCGTAATTGTGTTAATGCTATTTTTCACTCTGGTTTTTACTATATCAAGAGATCGACGCTCAGGACTTCTAGAATGTATTGGGTTACGTTTAATACAGCTTGTGTTCTGTGTCGCTGGGCTGGGTTAGATTAGGTTTGTTGCAATTGGGCTGGATTTGGGTAGGTTATGAGGCGTTCGGTTAGGTTAGGTTACGTTAGGTTCGGTGAGGTTATGTTAGATTAGGTTACGTTGGGATGTAATATTATTCAGCGACTTTTAGGCCAGCCAGCTTTTATGGAAACTGCCATGAGAATTTCCCCGGGGTAATTCTCATGGCTGCCGTGAGATTAGACGCAGCCAATAATGAAATGCGTTTGGGTTCCCCTAACTTCTTGGGGGCCCCCTACACTAGCTAGGTTTGCTATTCTAAAACTCCCCATTACCTGAAATCATTAACGACGTGTTTCGCCTCATACACAGCCTCGCCTTCAGTGAGCAGTCGTGAGTTTCGAAATTGATGCTAGAGAAAGGCCGGCTCACTGTAAACAGACAAAAGCCCACGTTGCAATTGTAAATTCCCACGCCGACGTCATAATGAAAACTAATTATAGCCATGTCCAAAGCCGCTCGAAGGCGTTGATAACTCTCGTCATACCGCTCATACATAGCGGACAAGTTGTCGGGAAAAGTAAACATATCAGCCGTGCGGAGTACAGGCTACGGCAGTGATAGTTAATCAAATGCGGGCATAACTATATATCATTGTCGGGGAAATGGGCACTGCTTAAGCCAAACTGCAGATCACAGCAGCACTTTTAAGCATGTGCGGCGAAGCAATCCGATCACCGTCCTCGCGTAGTCATTTACCAGGCAATGCGAGCAGTACGCGCGGTGAGATCACAAGTGAGCGACGCGTTTCCGTCGCTATTACAAGGTGTTTCCTTGCACACACAGTCTCGTACATGTCCCGTCACAAGTATTTCATAATGAATTTAGAGCGTACTTTTCTCGGCATCAGTTGCATCGTCCACGGCGTTAGCTGGCTGCGTACGAGGTGTGGGTCGCGATGGTAGCTACTACCTATAAACGCGGCGGAGCCGCCGGGAACAAGCCAGTCGCTGATTGCTTGCCAAGATTATCCGGTCTGCGGAACACTTTTTTGGGTAATTTGCATCAAATCCACGAGAAGGGGGGAAACGGTGGCCACAACAAAAAAAAAAAAGAGAAAGAAACGCGCTTCCGCATACGCACAGGAAATGTGTTGTAGCAGACGACAACACGACCCGGCGTCCTACAAGTGACGTCACTCGTAGGTGGCGGCACGGTATGTTTTCGAGGCCAAAACTGCGAAGAACCACTCACCTAGCGCCACTAAATAAGCTACGCTTAAGAGTACCGCCACTTCGTGCGTCCGGAGGCGTCTGGGGGCCATTTTGTTTCTGGGTTGCAGTGTTGCCATCTCTCCGAACGAAACCGCTGCCGGTTGTGACGGGCAGAGTGCGACCGGCCGCTTTAGCGCCCTCGCAGCCGAGAGAGAGAGAGGAGAGGAGCCCAAAAACAAAATGGCTGCGCCCATATGTAAACAAACATCACGTGGTGCCGACCGACGAATGGAAATGCCGGCGGCACATAACAATGAGAGAAAAGAGTGCCGATACTCTAAAAGCCTTTATTTAGTGACGCTACACTCACCCTCGTGTTCTCTGTTGGGAGAAAGTTTTCCCGCGGTATAGCGCAACTCCATTTGTTCCGCAACTCTTCATCCTTCGCAAATCGGAATATCCGTACTTTGGATCCGTTCTTGTAGTTCCCGCGACACCGAGGTACACAACACCTGCTTGGCATAACGCACTCACGTGTTCACACACACACACACACACACGCACGCACGCACGCACGCACGCACACACACACACACACACACACACACACACACACACACACACACACACACACACACACACAAACACACACACACACACACACACACACACACCCTGTGGAAGAACCCTGTGGATCGGAACATGTAACTATGGCAGCAGAAACCACAGCTCGGCGCCGGACAAACTGGCAACTGTTCCGTGAAAGGGCCAGCACCGGGTGACGTCTCCGCTCATAGAAGAAGCGCGTTATATAGTTGAAAGATTCTTTATTTTAACAACAAATTTTTTGCACGTGCGGTGTCATGTACCACTTCTAAACTTTTTTGCAGTTTTCTTTTTTACATAACTTAACTAAATAAGCGTTTTTTAGTACAAAAATTGGGCCCATCTCCCCGCGAGGGGGACTCGAGTAAATGCGTCGCATAGGGGGTGGGTGTATTGCGTTAACGTTTAGTGTTTGGGGAGTTGGTGGTAGTGAATGCGTTGTATCAGCAGCTTCTTGACGTAGTTTGAGAGGGGGCGAGGAAAGTGAAGATGCGCTCACATCGGTCTCCGGTGAATTTGACTTTTTCAATGGTCTTTTTCATCTCAGGCTCATGTACGCGTGATTTCTGAGTGCGCGGTTGTCTAGTGCACACCTCGACACCGAATCCCGGACGTTTCACGTGAGTAGACGCTTTACCGGGCAAGTTCTAGCCCACTCGGTGGGTTAGGCCTAGGAGCTTCGCCGGCTGCTTGCAGCACGTGAGCAGAGCGCTGAGGTGGCCCCATGCTCGACGGCACGAGCCTCGCGCCCGACGGCACGTGCCCCATGCTGGACAGTGCGTGTGATGCGGCTGTGGCCGCTAGCGCACCCCTTCCACTGGCGCAAACCGATCTTTCTGGCGCCTCTCTGTCGGCCGCTGCGGCGAAGACGGAGACCATCCTGGAAGGAGAGATGTCCACCTCCATGGACACCGACATCGAGGACACCAATGCTACTATTACTACCATCACCACCACCGCTACTACAACCACCCAGGTTCCCGAGTTCGAGAGGGACGGCAACCACCGGCAAGCGCCAACGATGCAAGTCAACTACACGCAAGGGAGGATGTCGGTCACAGTTGCCGGCGAGGATCCAACACCGAAGGAGGGCGGAGAAGGCAGATGGCAGGAAGCGAGGCGAAGGATGCGGCGGCGGACGACCGGGGAGGAAGCGGCCGGCGGTAAGTCGGTCCCCACTTCTTCTTCTGCCGCTTCCGCGGCCGCGGTCGCGTCCGCTCCCGCTCCCGCCGGAGCCCCCGTTAAGAATCAGGCAAAGTTCGTTAGGCAGGTCGCGGCCAGGCTAACGAAGGCAGCGCGCATGCCGCGCGAGCTACCGAAGGGTGATTTTAGGGTAATACTCCGGCCACGTGGCGGGCTTAACGTAGCTCGCACGGCGGCACCGCTACTCATGGAGGCCATCTTCGAGATGGTGGGTACCACGTTGCAAGAGTCTAGGGAGGACGCGATCTGCACCAACGACTCGCAGAATATTATAGTCATTAGCACCCCGAACGAGCAGAGAGCTCAGAAGTACTCGAGCATCAGCTCGCTCAGGATAGCGGGCAGGATGCACGAAGTATTCGCGTACGCACCGGCACCCGAGGGCACCGTGAAAGGAGTCATCAGGGGCATTCCGACCGTGTATACGGAGCAGGACCTGCAGGAAATTATAGTCAGCGAGGAGAATCCAACGGCGCTCGAAGCGCACAGAATAGGCAATACCACCACGGTGATCGTAGCCTTCGAGGGCACCAAGGTACCAAATACAATAAAGTTCGGAGTGGCAATCACCAAATGCAGTCTATACAGGCAGCACTACGAAGTGTGCCGGTGCTGCGGCAGGTTGGGGCACCGCGCGGACGTGTGCCCTTACCCAAACACTAAGATATGCTTTGCGTGCGGAGCGTCCAACCCGGGCCCCGCGCACGAGCGGGAATGCAACCCCCGCTGCAAGCTATGCGGCGGGGCTCACCCCACCGGGGAGGCGGGTTGCAAGAACCGATATAAGACCCCCCATTTGGTGAAGCAACGAAGGTGGGAGCGTCGGCGTGCGGAGGAGGTACAAAGGCAGCAGCGGCAGCAACACGCGGCGAAGTTAGGCCTAGCTGACTTCCCGCAGCTGCAACAGCAGCAGCAGCAGCAGCACGCACCCGAAAAAGGCGCGAAAATGCAGCAGCCAAGGCAGTCGATTCCACGAAGGAATGCGGCTGACGTCAATAACGGCAGAGAGGCGGCGGCTGGGCCAGCTGGAGCGAAGCCCGCTCGAAAGGTCAAGGCAGCCGCAACGGCAACGACAAACGCAACAGATGGCAGCGCTCTGGCGGCGCAAAGGTCAACCGGCAACGCGGGAAACCGCGGAGGGAGCAGCAGCGGCGGTGGCGGACAGCTGCAAGAGGGAATCACGTGGGCCAGGACAGTGGCAGGAGAGGCGGCGGCGGTACCACCGCCGCAGCCGAGGCCACAGCAAAGGCAACTGCAACAACAACATCAACCAATGGCGGAGACGAACGAGGTTGCACGTCTCAAGGCGCAGCTAGCGCAAAAAGACAGGCAAATACAGGAACTCAGTGCCAAAATGGACATGATCCTCAATCAGCTACAACAACGGCAACAATGTCAGCTGAAACAACAGCCATCGCTGCAGTTGCGAACTCAACCACCGCAGGTCGCGCGAAGACAGGCGCCCAGGCGAGCGCACGCGCGAGAAGAACGAATGCAGCTGCAGGAAGAGTCGGAGCCGGAGTACGCGGCTGGCCTGCAGACGGCGGGGTCCACAGAGGAGAAGGAAGAAGAAAGAGAGGAAGAAGAAGTAATGGCAGCTACGAAGAGGAGAAACGATTTTACAACTACAGAAGAAGAAGAAGAGGAGGAAGAGGAGGAAATGGAAGACTTCAGCCCCAGAACCAAGAGGCGGGTTATTATGCTAGAAGCGCTCGAATGCCGCCAACAGCGGGTGGAGGAGCGCGTCGACCACGAGGAAAAAGAGCTGGAAGCCATCAACCAGAGGCTGGCAAAGGTGGAAGCCGCGACAGCGGACATGAGCACCCGCATAGCTAAAGTAGAAGCCGTGACAGCGGACATGAGTACCCGCATAGCGAATGTGGAAAGCCTGTTACAACAACTACTAGCGAGAATCCCTGACATCACCCACCACCAACAACAACAGCAGCCGCCGCAGTCACCACAGCAACCACTACAGCCACAACCACAGCCGCCGCAGCAACAGCAGGTGGCCAACGTCACTCGCCCAACATGGCCGGAACAACGCTAGCGCGCGAGCTTGTGGTTTGGCAGTGGAACGCGAATGGCCTGCGAGGAAAAAAGGCAACATTACAACAATACATCAAGAGTGTCGGCAAGAGACCAGACGTCATATTAATACAGGAAACGCACATGGAAGACCCCTCCCCAGGCTTGCCGGGGTACCGCTCCTATGCCAGCCCGCCCAGCGCAAGAAAGGCCGGGAAAGGCGCGGGGCAGGGAGTGTGTACCCTGGTGAGGAAAGGAATCACGTACATAGAACACGGCTTACTGCAGAACAGTACCATTGAACACTTGGCAATCGAAGTCGTGACGGGCCGAAAGAAGAAAGAAAGCACGTATTTAATCAACATCTACAGTAACCCCAAGCAATCCCAACAAAAGTTCAGATCACTCATGCAAAGAACGAAGCAGCTTGCCAGGGACAACACCGCGCTCGTGTGCGGAGACTTTAACGCGCCGCACACGGCGTGGGGGTACCAGAAGACCACGGCCAAGGGGCGAAATCTGCACGACGAGGCTCTCGAGGCGGAACTCCACCTGCTCAACGACACGAACATCTACACGCGACACGGCACGTCGGTGCAGCGCGATACGAATCCGGACCTCGTTTTCTGCAGCAAAGCCACCGCGGGAGTAAGCTGGCGGAACACGGGCGAGACGCTGGGCAGCGACCACTGCGTCCTGGAAATTGCGGTGCCGCTGCACGGCCGACCCCCGGTCACCCGCAAGCAGGCCATCACAGACTGGAATAAATACAGAACGGAGCTGGACGCCCTGATCATCGGACAGGCCCAGGAAGAGGAGGATGGAGACATCGAGAAGTGGACGCGAGCCTTGAACGCGGCCGCGAAAACAGCCACCAAGGAAATCGAGGTCGACGAAGAGACCCCGCAGCTGGACAGCCGCCTCGCGCACTTGCTGGAGGCGAGGAACTCGCTGAAGGCTCGATGGCGGAGGCAACGCCACAACAGAAGGCTCCGCAAAAGAATAGCACTGTTAAACATCGAAATCGAGAAGCACAGCGCGGTGCTCTGCCGACAGCAGTGGCAGGCGGTCTGTCAGGAAGCGGACGGCCAGATCCATAAGAGCAGGACCTGGCATCTGCTCCGGCACCTCCTTGACGAAGGCAAAACTAAAGGGGCCCAACATCACACCCTCGCACGGACGCTGCACAAAGCGAAAAGGGAGCTCGGCGAGGCCGAGGTCCGCCGGCGCATAAACGACCAGTACCTCCCGTCCACCCCGCCGACCCCCCTCCCGAGTTACGCGGGCGAGGCCAATGCCAAGCTCGACGCCGACATCGAGGAATGGGAGGTGCGGGCAGTCATCCAAACAATAAACAGCAAGTCCGCCCCAGGGCCGGACGGGGTTACCAACAAAGCGCTACGCAACCTGAGCGATGCGGCGATAAAATCGCTGACGGGGTACTACAACCAGTGCTGGCGAACCGGCAAGCTCCCGGCCAGCTGGAAGGAGGCAAAGACGGTCCTGATCCCGAAGCCGGGAAAGGAACCGAGCATAGACAACCTGCGGCCGATATCCCTGACGTCCTGCGTGGGGAAGGTGCTGGAGCACGTCCTGCTCAACAGGTGGCAGACATACCTCGAAGAGGAAGGCCTGTACCCGGACACCATGCTGGGCTTCAGGGCCAAGTTAAGCACCCAGGACGCAATGTTGCTGCTAAAGAACGAAGTCATCGACCGGCCGGCCAGCTCCATGGACAACCGGGCGGTGCTCGGCCTAGACCTGAAAGGGGCGTTTGACAACGTCCGACACTCAGCCATCCTAGACCAGGTCTCGCGCCTCAACATGGGGGAGAGGTCGTTCGCGTACATTCGCGACTTCCTCTCGGGCCGCACCGCGAGGATCGTTGCCGGTGACATGGAGCTGCCAAAGAAGAGCCTGGGGAGCACGGGGACGCCACAGGGCGCCGTGATCTCGCCGACGCTGTTTAACATCGTAATGATCGGGGTCGCCCAGCGCCTCCAGGGCGTCCCGAAAGTCGGACACACCATATACGCGGACGACATCACGCTGTGGGTGTCCGGCGGCAGTGACGGCGAGATCGAGGCGTCCCTGCAAGAGGCCATCGACGCAGTCGAAGATCACCTAAAAGACACGGGTCTGACGTGCTCCCCGACCAAGTCGGAGCTGCTGGTGCTAGCACCAAAGAGAAGAGGAAGCCACAAGAGAGGAGAAGAAGAAAGAAACAATAACATCCACCTGAAGACGCGGGACGGGACGGCCATTCCGAGGGTGAAGACGCTGCGAGTCCTCGGACTACACATCGACGCCCACGGACACAACGGCTTCACCGTTGCCAAGTTGGAATCAAAAGTCGCAATGGCCTTGAGGTTGATCAAAAGAGTGGCGTCCAGACACGGAGGCATGAGAGAGGCGAATCTCCTCAGGCTGGTCCAGTCGTTCGCCGTCAGCCACGTTGCATATGTAGCTGCATTCCACAATTGGACGGTGGCGGAGCGAGGGAAAGTGGACGCTCTGCTACGCAAAGCTTATAAGACGGCTTTGGGCCTATACGCACATACCAACACAGAAAGGCTTCTCGAACTGGGGGTGCACAACACCCTCAGCGAGATAGCCGAGGCCCAGGGCACCGCGCAGATCGCGAGGCTTACGCAGACGAGAACTGGTAGGGCTATTCTACGTAGGGTAGGCTACCGGTCGGAATTAACGCGAGAAGGCGAAAGCGAGAGCGGCGGGTGCGGCGGCGGGAGCGGTGGCGGTGGTCGCGGTGGTGGAGGCGGGGGGTGGCCGGCAAGCCGGCCGCCGATGCCGAAGCCGGCGCGGTCGCTGCCGCGCGGGCTGCTCGCCCTCATGCACGTGCCGCCGCTGCCGAAGCACATGGACCCAGAAGAGAACCGAGAGCGGCGAGCGGCCAGAGCGAAAGCCCTGACGGACGTGCACGCGGCGGACACCAACGCCTTCTACGTGGACGCGGCGGAATACCCAGGCCGCCGGGGCACGTACGCCGTGGCCGTGATTGCAGCGACCTCCGGGAAGCTGTGCTCGGCGGGCAGCGTCAGGGCCCGGGACTCAACGCAAGCGGAGGAGCTGGCGATCGCGCTGGCCCTAGTGGACCCACGGTGCGCGACAGTGATCAGTGACTCGCGAAACGCGATACTGAGCTACGCTCGGAACTCGGTGTCGGAGTGCGCAAACAGGGTGTGCGGGGCCCTGCCCCGACGGACGCTACCGGTGGTCCTCAAGTGGTTCCCGGCACACGTGGGACCGGTGGGGACCGGGACCAACCGCAACGAAGAGGCGGACCGAGCGGCGCGCGTGCTAACGAGACACGATGGCGCCGCCGTCGCTGGTGCGGCCGCTGCCGCGGCTGCTGCTGCTGCGCCCGAGGAGGGTGCGGCGGCGGCTCGGGCGGCGGCTGCGGCCGAGGCGAGTCTGCCTCCTCCTCCTACTCCATCGAACGCGGAAGACTACTACAGGGAAGAAGAGGAGGCAACCCCGGTCACCTCCTACAAGGATGTGCTTGCGTGGTACAGAGAGACTAGGCGCGCCTTCCCGCCGCCACACCGTAAACTCACCAGGAGGGAAGGGGTGCTCGTGCGACAGCTCCAAACGCGGGCGATATGGACGCCCGTGGTTGCCAAGCACGTGTGCCCCGAACTATACCCAACGGACGAGTGTGCGCTGTGCGGGAGCGCTCGTGCGACCATGCAGCACATGCTGTGGGGTTGTCTCAATCAACCACCGACAACAACAACGGAGGAGGACGATGATCCGCTCCCACCAAGCGTGAGGGACGCGGTCACCAGCGTCAACTACGAACTCCAAAAGATGGCTGCCGAGCTCGCGCTCGCGGCCATCGAACGCCAGCGGCCGAAAGTGCGACTTTCCACCACCCCTTGCACGGGGTCCGGCGAGTAGCGCCAGTAGGTAACCCACCGGGTTTACGCAGGCATGAATAAATGTTGTTTCTCTCTTTCTCTCTCTCTTGACGTAGTTTGAATGAGTCAAGGATATAAGGCGCGTTCGTAGCCTCCCATTCTGTGTCGGCTTTGTGGCGCAGTTGGTAGAGCACCATGTACATTGCGTTCCGCCCGCAGGGTCGAGGAATCGAAACCAGGCGCCAGATAGTATTTTTTTTTATATAGTGCAGGGGGAGGGGTGCGGACTACGACTACGGACGTCAACGCGGGTGACATCGTGAGTTACTGAAATGCTCTGCATTTAAAAAAAAAAAAAGTAGTTCGCCAGACAAGTTAGTGCGCGAAAGGTGCTGTTTGACATACCGGAAAGTGCGGGGCGATGGGAAACGGTCGCCCCGCCGGCCGCGGCAACCCGACGACGACAGGGACGGCTGCGCGGCCGCCCCGCCCCAACCCCGCTGGCCCCTTCCCTCTCGAATTGGCCTCCTATGAACCGCGTGACGTAGCTGCCGTCGCAAAAACCTGACATGCGGCCATGTATCAAACCGACTTTTTTTTTATAGTCGGTTTGATACAACCCAGTGCGTGGAAAGGGAAGT
This sequence comes from Haemaphysalis longicornis, assembly GCF_048455015.1. Taxonomy (NCBI): domain Eukaryota; kingdom Metazoa; phylum Arthropoda; class Arachnida; order Ixodida; family Ixodidae; genus Haemaphysalis; species Haemaphysalis longicornis. Next base: position 62,113,076 of record NW_027526203.1, read on the forward strand.
GGAGGGAGAGTGTTAAAGAGATAAAGACGGAAGAAGGAGTACAATACAGAGCTAAGTAAACAGCGCAGTTGGTTTTCCCTCAACTTCACAGATATTTGTCAGCTTACCGCTTCACGTGCACGTGTTATTTGGCCCAGGTATTCTTGGAAGGTTTACTTAAACTTCGCGCTGGTTTATTTGCACTGCTCGAAGAATGCTGGAGGGCTTGATGCCAGAGTTAGAATAGCCCACGCCGACCAATTTGAGAAAAAAAAGAGAAAACTACTAATTTCAGCTGTCGAAAAGAAAAACCCTCTTTGGATTCTAGACCCACAAAATCATTATCATTTTCATCATCACCATCGGTTGTCTTGAGCCCTCCTCCCTCCCCTCTTTCAAAACAGGAAGCCTTTGACGACGATGATGATACTGCAGCTGTTGTTGTTCCCTTGTCAAGGCACAATAAGTACCCAGTATGGGGTTCGCTCAAACGTCAGGAATGTCAAAAAAAAAAACAACGCTGACCAGCAAGAACGATACGCCATCTGTTTTATTCGCTCAGGTCGGCTTTCCCACACGAAATGGTTTTCGTATGTGGTAGAGCACGCCACCTGCCCAGTTTTGGACCTGCCCGGCCGGTTTTTTAAACAGCGGGCCGGTTGCCGGTTCATACTTAAAACCGGCCGTCATTGGCCCGTTTTTTGGCCATCGTGCCGTGATTATGTCCGTTTTGGGGTTTTATAAGCGTCAATTCAACAACTGAGACGATAAATATGTGTCGACAAGCTGCGCAAAGACACGCGAGCAGAGAAAATACGCGGGAGAGCGCGCTGCCTGAGATGGAGCGGGACCTGAGAAACAAAACAACGAAATGCTGCCGCCGCGGTCAGCAATTGCGGTTACGTTTCAGTAAAGGATATACAGAGCAGCTCTCAATCGCTTTCAGTGCAAACGTTACGTTGATTTCTCTTTAAGCAAACGCTACAATAAATGGCACTGCATGTCAAAAACATGGCGTCTTTTTTTCAACACAAATGAAACATTCCATATATTCCTTTCTAACATTCCTTTCTAACCAGAAGGTCCGACTCAGAACTGCGGTGGGTAACCGCATGTGCACCACATTGGCTGGGCAGCCCAGAATGTCACTACGCTTGACGTACTCCCAGACTCTTGGTGACTAAAACTAAAAATGCTCCCTTTGCTTAGAAATATGAACCCTTCACATGACGAGGGTCACGGAAAAGCACGGACTCAAGCGCTAAACACCACCCTCGGTGGGGATCATGCAGTTATCTACACAGACGCCTCCAAACATCGAGGGCAGCAATACGCCATCATCGTGGCTACCTCCAGAACCAACCTCCTTGCGTGTACCTCGCTTAGGACCCAAGAAATGACGGCAGCAGAAGAGGGAGCCATCACCTTGGCTCTCACTCAACCAGGGGTTCGGAGGGTAGTCACCGATACCCAGCAAGCCTATTGGAATTACCAGTCGGGCTGGGTGTCCTGACCTGCACTGCGCGTGCTAAAAAACCACTCCCCAAACGGTTCCATTCAGCTCATCTGGACACCCCCTGACGCTTAAATGGAGGGCAACAAATACGTCCACTCAACAAGCCTGCGTTTTTACCTCCCGTGTTATGGAGCTGCACGAGGACAGTCACCCGCTTGTCACGTTCAGGGAGATAACCCAGCATTATCGCCTTCTGAGACAGACCGTACCTTCGGCTTACCCTAACCTTTCCAGAGAACAACAAACTACCCTATACCGCTCATACAATCCGGGCTCCTTCCCACAGCCTACGCGTCTTCACTTAATGTATCCGAATCGCTACGACGCTGAATGTAAATTTTGCTCAGAAGTAGGAACATTCCGCCCCGTAATCGGGGTGTGCGACTTTAGCCCTGAGCACCCTCCTCTCTTTCCCTCAACTACCCAACAAGAGCAATGGGAGATGCTGCTGTCCAGGCCCTCTCTACCTACCCAGCTTTAGCGGATGGACAGAACACAGGCCGCGCGGACTGCATATGGGCCCCACAGAAGAAGGAATCCCTCCCCAGGGCTGCACTCTGGGCCATTCATAAAACTGAACAGAAGTATTTCTTACTCCTCCTCCTCCTTCTCTGCCGCAAATCTCGTCGCCTCCGTCTGCGGCGCGGAGACGGAGAAGTCAGATCATCTAACACCGGGTTGGAGCTTACTTAAACTTTATAAAAAAGTTTCCACTCATGTGCTACACCAATACAACTCAACCAAACACCGTTCATGCATCATGCATTAATTTAACCTTACCAAGAATATCTCTTTGAAGTAATAAATGGTGTGGTCAAGTGCATTTCACTTCTCTCTGGTTTTACTATTTGTAGAGCGATGCGAGTGAATTTAAGTGACGTCACATGGGTAATCGATATGGGTGCCGTTTACAGCTTTGCTTTCCTACCACATTCACGGGGTGGATTGGAGCGATTTTTTTTTTCGGGGAAAGGTGGCAATCCTAAGCATGCTTGCTCACGCTGAAAAAGAAAAACTACGGGAAGAATCGAAGAATTTCTTTAGTATATTAAATTGCACTTAAGGAGACATCGAAAACAAAATAGTCTCTCACCATAGCGGCGTACATTCGAGGTCATTTCAAAAAGCGACATCAGTGCCACTATCCACAACATTGACGCCACGAGCTCGGCGCGTTGTCTTCCAAGTTCCTTGCGGTTGCGCCCAACACGGGCGCGTGGCATTGCGTCATTTCAACGTGGTTGTTCTGCAGAGCGACACGTCTCCAGCACTGCGCGGTTGAGGCTGGTGTCCTCGTGGTTGCCAGCGTTCCGTCCACCGGGATGCAGCAGCGTTCGTCGAGAAAACCAACTTTCCCCCCGATTAACCAGAGCTTGAAATGGGGCTAGTTGGTTTCTTACTCGGAACATTGCTGGCGCTAGGCGGGACAAGGACGACGAATAACACACAACTGGAGCGCACTTAAAAGAGTGCGCTCCAGTTGTGTGTCATTCGTCGTCCTTGTCCCGCCTAGCGCCAGCAATGTTCCCCCCGATTGCCAGCATGCTGCCGCGCTTGGCTGCTGTCCGCGTCGGTGGAAACGAAGCGGCCAGGAGAGCGTACGCCAGCGTGGGAGGTGGACCTGCTGCGGCTCCTGGTAACAGGAGCACCTCTGAACGACCGCCGACTGGCCTCGACGTTGCCCTCGCTTTTCCCTGGAACAACCGCCGAACTCGTTCACGGCCACCCCGTAAGGTACGTGGGCGCGAAGCATGGAAACGTTACGTTGGCATGAAACCAAATCTGTATCGCTGAAACTAACCTCGCAAGACGAATGCTAGTTTAGGAATGACCTTTCGGAAATTTCTGGGTGGTACGTTTACGGGACGAGGTGATTTGAATATTTTGATCTGTGGTAGACCACCACGCGAGAGTTCGGGGAAAAGAGCCATGTACGGTGCGTAGAGTCGTGTCGGGGTGCATATATAGTTACTTGCATGTACTACAGGCGGCCGCAGAGATAATTAGAAGGATAAGAATCGGGTGTAGTGCGTACGGCAGACATTCTCAGATAATGAATGGCAGCCTACCATTGTCCCTGAAGAAGAAAGTGTATGACAGCTGCATCTTACCGGTACTCACTTACGGGGCACAAACTTGGAGGCTCACTAAGAGGGTTCAACTTAAATTGAGAACTACTCACCGGGCAATGGAGCGGAAGATGATAGGTGTAACATTAAGGGACAAGAAGAGAGCGGAGTGGGTCAGGGAACAAACGCGTGTTAAGGACATATTAGTAGAAATTAAGAAGAAATGGACGTGGGCAGGGCATGTAATGCGAAGGCAAGATAACCGTTGGTCATTAAGGGTAACAGAGTGGATCTCTAGAGAAGGCAAGCGTGGCAGGGGGTGGCAGAAAGTTAGATGGGCGGATGAGATCAAGAAGTTTGCGGGGATAAATTGGTCGCAGTTAGCACAGGACCGGGGTAATTGGAGATTGATGGGGGAGGTCTTTGCCCTGCAGTGGGCGTAGATAGGCTGGTGATGATGATGATGATGATGACAAGTGGCCACAAAATAAAACGGACCAAGCAAGCGGTGCGCGAAAACCATCGTTGCGACACCTTCGGGCCCAGCTCCTGCTTTCGAGATAGCTCAGTGCTAATGCGGGTCCATCGCAAGCCAGCATCGCAAATTAGCATTTTCTCGATTTCGGCGGCCGCGCCTCCTTGCTCTCGGCGCCTCGAGAGAGCTGCACGATTTCTTTGAGCGGACGGCGGCCTGCGGCATGGGCCCAAGGTGCCTTTGAAATAATACGTGCGCAAGGAGCTAGGTTGTAATCGTTGTTGGCTATGCAGTAGAATGGAGTTGGGGCAAGTCGACGATAAAGCTTAATGCGTGACTCAATGGTGTTGCGGGTCAGAATGTGACGAAAGAAGAGCAGTTATCAAGCATTACTGCGCGGATTCCCTTTGCTTTATCTACAAGTCATGGACATTTACATTATTACGATTATACATTGTAACTTCGCTAAAATATGTATTTTTGTGCAAATGGATTGCATTACATGGTTTGTAGATTTTTATTTTTCTTGGTTTCTCTGTTTTTTCGAAGCGTCTTACACCTGTGCTACACGGCCGTTTCAATGGCCTTCGGAAGGCCGTTGAACCAATTGTCTATCGGGTGTCCCATTGTAAATGCACAGGGCGCACTTGCAGGCGAGCGTTCAATAGTCAATTGGAAGTCGCCGTGTAGCACAGGTATTATTGTCGTTGTAGTTGTGTGGTCCGGGGTGTATGAGAGATGATCTTGGTTTCGTTAGTTTGCTTTTAACAATTTTCCCTCATTTGGGGATTTTGAAAACCTCGTTCGATCAACTACCTAAATTTACCTTGTTCTTCTGATTAAATGGGTTGAGTTTGCCTATGCATTTTTGTGCAGATGCGTGAAGTTGCACGGCTGGGGCTGTGAGGCTTTCGTCAAAGAATTCTTACGCATTCTTAAGCTGACTTCTGGAGCAATATCCGTAAGTTTAGTTCCCTCTCTCGTTATTGATGCTGTGCTTTTCGTGCAAGTTCAGTGTGTCGTTTGTTAATAGATGGTCTGCAGCCACTGAAACCGCGGTTGAAGAAAGGCGCCGTGCCGCCGCATAACATTCCTATGCGCACGCACCAGAAGAAAGTGAAGCAAAGAACCAACAGGAGAACGTCAGTGCTCCTTTAATAACGTGCTGGTTTCTTTTAATAAATGCTGCATTCCAGTAGCATTTTTGCTTTGTTGGGTTGTTTGTGCTTCGTTCTCTTTTAAGTGCGATGCACTTTATAAGCGACCCCGAACCTTCCGCCGTCCGCATTGCTCCTCCTCCTCTCCCCTAGCAACGGCGCGAGGAGCGGAGAGGAGCGTCTGTAGCAACGGCGCAGCGACGTCACACCCCACGTGACCCGCGCGCGCTCCGCCTCCCGCGGCGTGGCTGCGCGCGCCCGCGCCGGCTCCCGCACCGCTCCTCGCGCCGTGACGTCACACTCCCACGTGACCGCGCGCTGGCGCCTTTGCGTCTGCTCCCCCTCTCCTCGCGCCATGACGTCACATGCTCTGCAGCTGGCGCGCCTCTCCCCCCGTTAGGTTTGCACTCACCCTCGGCGCGCGCCTCTCCCCTCGCCTGACAGCTCCCCCTCACCGGTACTGCACCTCTCAAGGCGATGGCAGAATTACTACGCCGTGTACTCTCGGCGCAAGAAATGCATTCGCACTTCCTCACGATTCCCTTCGGGGAGGTGGGGGCAATTTTTTTTAGCATTGTGTCTGATTACTGTTTTGAACTCGCTGCTTTTTTTTCTTTCTCGAACCCCTCACAGGAATGGGTGATATAGGTATTTGTAATAAATAAACTTACTGCGGCATCGTCGTTTCCGACAGCGCGCTGAAAGCACAGCTGATGTAACAGGCCCTGCCGTAGCGGCGTCAGCGTTTGATATTTATTTTCGGTATTTTTATTATTACCTGTAACCTGCATAAACGCCGTTGGAACTTTCCTTGTAAGAACAGCTCACAAAATTATAAGTTACTCGCATTATTCGCACTTAGCCCGACACAATTGCGCAAGTGGCAATAACAAAACGCTGTGCTCGGTTGCGTCTACCGAGCCCTGCTTGGCACCTAATAAATATTCGTAAAGTGTGCTTGAAAAATTTTACGAGCAGGGATGGTAGTGTAGCATCCTTTATGGAATATGCACTGCCAACAAACGTTCACGCAGTGCGGTTGGCTGGTGACGCCATTCGGTTGCAGGCACAATCCCTCGATGCTCAGCATGCCATCGGTGGCCTCCCTGATGCCGCAAAACACTGTGTGACTGGCGTTATAAACTGCTTCGCCTTCGACAAAGCGCCTTCGTGTCTTATCGGCAAGGGAAAAGATGGTCTGAAGAGACACTAATGGGTCCGGATCGTCTTTTTCCTCCAGACGTGCGTGCTTAGGCGACGTCCCGATCATCGTCCCGTCCTCCATTTTGGATACCCCGTCGCGCCACCTATATTCGCTGTAAAGTGCGAAATTCTTCGCTGGTGCTTGGGCTGTTGCCATCGATGGCGCGCTGGCGGGGCTGTCTGCGCGTGCCCTTCAGCACAAGCAAAAGGATGAACGTAATCATCCTTCACATGGAGCTGGAGGGCAGGCTGCCAAATTTCAAGCGAAGGCCAACTCTCTCCAAGCACCAGTGGCGTAACTAAGGGGGGGGGGGTACAACTGCCCTGGGCGCTACTTAAGAGGGGGCGCCGAGCCGAGTACCCCCAACTGGTGCCCGAGGCAAAAAATCGCAGCAGGGCGGCGCAGCGCCAAAAGTCGCCGTTGAAGAGAGTGCTAGTTTGGACTTGTCGGTACATTGTAACGAACGAACAGCGCTGAGGAAGACAAGGATGAAGAGGGGGGACACACAAGGGACGCTATGCCGGGGGCACACACTAGAGTCACTGAAACTAGGAAAGTCCTGCCACTAGCAGGCGACGCGCGGGCAGCATTGGGATTTTGTTGCCAGATTAAGTCCAGCGCTGCGGGCGTGTCGCCCAACTATAGTGCCTAGAATTGTTTGCACTTACATTAATATTGTTACGAGGCAGAAGCACGCAAATGCAGTGTATTGATTGAAATTACAATGCTTAGCAATGCCAGCGGGAAAGTACACAGACCGGTAGCTGGAAGCCCTTCTTCCTCTTCTAAAGTTCAGCCCAAACGGCACATAGCCGTAGCTACCCTCATCGTCTTCTTCCAACTGTTCCGTGACACAACCCCCCCGGCGGGAAGACGCCGCCACGGCGTCTGGGGACATAACTTCTAGGTGTTGGGGTGGTAAGGCTTGAGCCGGGCCACGTGAACAAGGTCCGTGTGAGGCTGGGCAGAGGAAGACGGGTACGGCGTGATTTCGTACGTGACGTCAGTGACGCGGCGCAACACGCGATAAGGGCCGGTGTAAGGCGAAAGTAGTTTGGTCGAAAGTCCTACATGACGCTGGGGTGACCACAGTAGCACTAATGAACCTGGATGGAACTGGACATTGACGTGGTGGCGATCATAGAGGGACTTCTGCGATGCTTGCGACGAAGTGAGGCGTGTGCGAGCGATCTGACGAGCGAGATCAGCCTGTGCAATGGCGTCGCTGACGTACTGACTAGGAGGAGCTGAGGCAGGCGAGACAAGGGTATCCAAGGGTAAAGCGGGTTCCCTGCCGAAGAGCAAGTAGAAAGGGGAGAAACCAGCTGTTTCATGGCGGGAGGAATTGTAGGCGAAGGTTACAAATGGCAAGGCGGCATCCCAATCCCGGTGGTCGGAGGAAACGTACATAGAAAGCATGTTGAGCAGCGTGCGGTTTAGTCGCTCCGTGAGGCCGTTAGTTTGAGGGTGGTAAGCGGTAGTCAATTTATGCTTAGTGGAACAGGAATGAAGAATGTCGGCAATGACTTTAGAGAGGAAATTGCGGCCCCGATCGGTCAAGAGCTGTCGAGGTGCTCCATGATGCAGGATGACGTCGTAAAGGAAGAAGTCAGCGACGTCAGTTGCGCAGCTAGTGGGTAGAGCCCGTGTTATGGCGTAGCATGTTGCATAATCTGTTGCAACGGCAACCCACTTATTGCCAGAAGTGGATGCAGGAAAAGGCCCCAGGAGGTCGAGACCGACGCGGGCGAAGGGTTCGTGAGGGATAGGAAGGGGCTGAAGGAGTCCAGCAGGCAATTTGCAGGGAACCTTTCGCCGTTGACACTGGTCACAAGCTTGAACATACTTCTTGACCGAACGGTACAAGCCAGGCCAAAAGAAACGGCGGCGTGCGCGAGCGTATGTGCGCGTAACGCCAAGGTGACCAGAAAGTGGATGGTCATGAAGTTGTTCAAGGACGGTGGAGCGCAAGTGAGGGGGTATGACAGGCAACAGTTCTGGGCCATCGTTTTGAAAGTTCTGATGGTATAAGACGTCGTCCTGCAGTACGTAATTCCGGGAGGTTCGATCAGGGCAATGTGTACGGAGGCGATCGATTATTGATCGGAGGGAGGGGTCTCGGTATTGTTCCGCACCGATTTGCAGCAGTGCGGAGATGGAAAAAATACAGGCCTCTGTGTCAGTCCAGGCTACGTCTGGAGGATCCACGGGGTAACGCGATAAACAGTCGGCATCACGGTGCAACCGTCCCGATTTGTACACGACTGAAAACGAGTATTCTTGCAAACGCAAAGCCCAGCGGCCAAGGCGGCCCGTAGGATCTTTTAGTGATTGCAGCCAGCACAAGGCGTGGTGATCCGTGACCACAGAAAACGGACGGCCAAAGAGATATGGGCGGAACTTCGCCACTGCCCACACGAGAGCAAGACACTCGCGTTCGGTTATGGAATAGTTGCGCTCGGCGACCGAAAGGAGGCGGCTGGCGTACGCGATCACGCGGACTTCGCCAGACTGGTGCTGCACTAAGACCGCTCCTATGCCGTGACCGCTGGCGTCAGTGCGTAGTTCGGTTGGAGCAGAAATATCAAAGTGGGCTAGAATAGGAGTGGTAGTAAGCCTATCAATAAGCGTGGAAAAGGCCTCAGCTTGTGCAGATTCCCACGTGAATGGAACGTCTTTCTTGAGGAGGTCCGTTAAAGGCCTGGCAATATGGGCGAAATTTTGTATGAAGCGGCGGAAGTAGGAGCATAGCCCAAGAAAGCTTCTGACGTCTTTTGCGGTGTGCGGTTGGGGAAAGTTTTTGACTGCGTGTATTTTGGCTGGATCGGGCTGCACGCCGCGGGCATCCACGACGTGACCAAGAATTTGAAGTTGACGTTGGGCGAATCGGCATTTGGATGAATTCAATTGAAGACCTGCGTGACGGAAAACAGACAGGACCGAGGATAAACGTTCTAAATGCGTTTCAAAGGTCGGAGAGAAAACGATGACGTCATCGAGGTAGCACAAGCAGGTGGTCCATTTGAGGCCGTGAAGGAGAGCGTCCATCATTCTTTCGAACGTGGCAGGCGCGTTACATAGGCCGAAAGCCATTACCTTAAATTGGTAGAGACCATCCGGTGTAATAAAGGCGGTTTTCTCTCGGTCCATTTCATCCACGGCGATTTGCCAATAACCGGAACGTAGGTCGATGGAAGAAAAATAATTTGCTCCGTGGAGGCAATCAAGGGCGTCGTCAATTCGGGGAAGAGGGTACACGTCCTTTTTCGTTATGTGGTTCAGGTGACGGTAATCGACGCAAAATCTCCACGTGTTGTCCTTCTTTTTAACCAGTACAACCGGTGACGCCCAAGGGCTGCAAGAGGGCTCGATGATGTCCTTAGCGAGCATTTTGTCGACTTCGTCTTGTATAATTCGACGTTCCGTGGCGGATACGCGGTATGGCCTGCGGTGGATCGGGCGGGCGTCACCCGTGTAAATACGGTGCTTGACTACACTTGTCTGGCCGAGAGGGCGAGTGCCAAAGTAAAAAATGTCGCTGTAAGAGTGCAGGAGGCGATAAAGGGCTGCAGTATTCTCGTGCGAGAGATCGGGTGCCATCATTGTTCTGAATGCATTTTTCGGTGAAGGGGAGGTGCAGGAACCGGCAGCGGTTGCCGGCGAGGCAGAAGGAAGGGTCAAGAGGTCGCACTGGTCCAATGGGTGAGCCGTCGCGATGGTCATGCCACCAGGAATAATTTGCGGACTAGCGCCAAAATTAAGCAAAGGTAGACTAGTGCGGTTGTTGCAAATACGCACCACGGTGTGCGGAAGGGCCACGTCTCGGCTGAGTAGAGCGTCAATTTGTGGGGCAAGGAAGTAGTCACCGTCGGGAACAGGAGGCGACGTAGAAAGCAGGACATTAGTAGCAGCTCGCGGGGGGAGACGAATGAACTCCGTCGAATGTAAGCGACATTGCACTTCCTCGGGCACACTTTCGGGGCAAGGTAGGTCAAAGCTGATGGCGCCTTCCGAACAGTCGATAAGCGCAGAATGTTCAGAAAGAAAATCAAGGCCCAGAATGAGGTCATGGGGGCAGTGGGGCAAAACAGTAAACAAAGCGGGGACTGGGTGATCGGCAATGGTGACGCGGGCTGTACACATGCCGACAACGGTAGGGGAAGTTCCATCGGCAATACGAAGAACACGGGATGGGGCAGGAGTGAGCACTTTCTTGAGGCGGCTGCAAAGGTTCGCACTTATCACTGATATGTTCGCGCCCGTGTCAATTAGCGCCTGGACAGGAACTCCATCAACAAGGACATCAAGAAGATTGCAAGGTGCAGGTAAAGCGGGCAGAGGATTTTCGGTCGGGATCATCGATGCAGCATCACCTCTGAGAGCTGCACGATCTAGTTTTCCGGGAAGAGGCGGCCGGGGCGGGACGGCGACATCGGACGGCGAGCTTCGGGGGACAGGTACTGGCGACGATGAGGCGAGGACGAACGGCTAAGCCTGGTGAACGAAGCAGGGGTGTCGGCACTGTTGGTATCACGATCGGGTGAAAATCGTCGGGGAGCATTCTCAGGTCGCCGGGAAGTGTAGTACGAAGTACGGACAGCGTCGTAAGGGCGATTGCGGCAGTAACGGGAGACGTGTCCGATACGATGGCAACAAAAGCAAATCGGACGGTCGTCAGGGGTCCGCCAGGCAGCCGGATTGCGGAAACGACGAGGCGTGGTATGATAGATGGGTGCGGGCTTTGCAGAACCGGGTAGACGTCCTGACGATTCATGGCGCAAACCGGGCGAAGGCCCAAGTTGTCGAGTTCTTGGCGGACGACAGCTTGAATAGCAGAAATGGATGGGCTGTCGACGCTGGGTGTTGTGAGCGGGGCTGGCGACATGGCCTCAATTTCTCTACGAATTATTCTGGTGAGCGTCTCAGGTGGTGCAGGTGGGGCGACGTCGCGTGGGCGAAGCAGCTCATCGTCGCAGGACGAAGTAGCGGCCGTATTCGGTAGGCGGACGAAGTTTTTGGCAATACGGCGGCTTTTAGCTTGCTCCAAGCGTCGGCACTCTGCAATGATGTCATCCACGTTTGAGCTGTTCTTGAAAACTAGTAAATTGAAAGCGTCGTCCGCAATGCCTTTTAAGATGTGCCCAACCTTTTCTTCCTCAGGCATTGCCCGGTCAACCTTGACACACAGAGCAAGTACATCGTGAATATATGCACTGTACGATTCGGTTGAACTCTGGACACGAGACGCGAGGTCGTTCTTGGCGGCAAGCTGATGGTGAGGAGCGTTTCCAAACGCTGCCCGTAGCTTCTCCTTGAAGACGTCCCAGCTGGTCAATGTCTCTTCGTTGGTGTCGTACCATGTCAGTGCTGTGCCTTTCAGGCAACATGCAGCATTGGCCAACATTACTGTGGGATCCCACCTGTTAAGTCGGCTGACCCGCTCGAACATACGGATCCACTCATCAGCGTCGACTCCATCGTTGCTGGTAAACATTCCAGGTTCTCGAGGGTGAGACACGATGATGGGGGGAATGGCAGCGCCTGAAGGAGGGTCGGTGCTGTTAGGCATCCTGGATGGCGGAATTTGACGACCGCTTCGGAGTTCCGTGGTAAATGGGGAAAGCCCGCAACCTCCACCAAGATGTTACGAGGCAGAAGCACGCAAATGCAGTGTATTGATTGAAATTACAATGCTTAGCAATGCCAGCGGGAAAGTACACAGACCGGTAGCTGGAAGCCCTTCTTCCTCTTCTAAAGTTCAGCCCAAACGGCACATAGCCGTAGCTACCCTCATCGTCTTCTTCCAACTGTTCCGTGACAATATTAAAAATTCAGGAAATCTTACACTCCGGCTTAAGACATGAATGGTGAAGCTGTTGTAGGTGACCATTGCCGCACTGATAGTAAAGTTTCAGTATATTTGTTTATTTGCACAGCTGCGGTGCTAGTAATCGCCATCATATGCATCGAAGAAGTCGTCGTCTTCTTCGCGGCGAGTGGTGGATGCAAAGTAATTCTCAGCATTGTAGACTTCCGCCAGCTCAACTTGCCAAGCTTGCACTAAGTCGCGCAAGGCTTGAACCATAGGAGAGCTGCAGGATTTCTTTCTTCGTGAGCTTTGAAGGACACATCACCATGCATTTGCACAAGCTTGAAATTGTTTATTTGCATGTTCCGTCGTTACTTTGCACTGTGCTTCTAGTAGTTATCGTCATATGCATCGATATCCTCGTGTTCTTCATACCAAGAATTGCATGCACGGCAGCGCTTGACGACAGCGCTGGAATTTTTTTGTTAAACCCACTGCGCGAGCCGGGATTCTGCGGTCGCCGCGAGGCACGCGCTCAGGAGCACTCGGCATTTTCTTGGCATTTTTTAAATGCAGAGCATTTCAGTAACTCACGATGTCACCCGCGTTGACGTCCGTAGTCGTAGTCCGCACCGTCGTTGTCCGCACCCCTCCCCCTACACTATATAAAAAAAAGACTATCCGGCGCCTGGTTTCGATCCCTCGACCCTGCGGGCGGAACGCAATGTACATGGTGCTCTACCCACTTCGCCACAAAGCCGACACAGAATGGGAGGCTACGAACGCGCCTTATATCCTTGACTCATTCAAACTACGTCAAGAAGCTGCTGATGCGCTCGCATCGCGCTCTCTCGCCGCGGTCGGTTCGCGCTTAAACCACATATGTCGTTCGCGCGCGCTCCGGTCGCTAACATCTGTGGCGTGATCGTGACGTCAACATCACGCGTTCGTGTGGTGGCGCGATTTCGGCGCTATAACACTCTCTCGTGAGGGGCATTGGATTGGATTTGATTGGCTTGGCTTGGCTTGGCTTGGCTTGGCTTGGATTGGTTTGGATTTGGATTTGATTGAATTAAAGTGGATTGTGTTGGATTGTGTTGCGTCATAGCCGCGCCACGTTGCGTCATAGTCACTCTACGTTGCGTCATAGCCGCGGCAGGGGGTTCACGGCACGTTTTACGTTTCACCATCGACTTCATCGACAATGGGCCTCTTCGATTTACAGTCTCGGGCTCACCGCGGACTCCCCGAGAAGCAGCCCACCATTCGATTTTCCCGTGTATCCCTATGGCTTCGGGGAATCCTCGGACTACCCGCGGGCAGCCCACGGGGAGCCAGAAGTGGAAAATCGAAGAGGCCCAATGTCTACGCTGGAAGAGAAGATCGGAAATGCTCTGCATTTGATCGTGCCCCTCGCGAGGGGGATGTTCTCATTCGTGTGGATTATCGTCGACTCAATGCTGTGACAAAAAAAAAGATGTGTATCCGCTTCCGCGCATTGATGACGCCGTCGACTGCTTACATTCAGCCTCGTACTTTTTTGCCTCGACTGGGCCCACAGCGAGGAAGAAGCGCCCTGAACCTAAGACGAACATTCACGGCGGAGAGAGGAGGCCGCCAAAGCCCCCCTCGTGACGAGATTTATGTGTGCCCAAGAACGGGGCGAACGCCTCATGCCGCATTGACCTACGCTTGCGGACGAACACCCGCGCATTTGTCATATGTCCGAGGTGAGCGCCATGCGGTCTAGTTTTTCCAAATGGCTGTACGTTTAGAAGCTGCAATTAACGTTGCCACGGTTAATGTGCGAGGCCTGGCAGCGAGACGGAAGCAATGCCCCAGCTTAGTAGGCTGTTTGCAGACCGAGAACTGGATATAATTGCGGTGCAAGAAACTAAAGTGGAAAGCCAGGAAATGACAGACCGCATGTTGCAACCTTTTAGAGCAAATTTTAATGTGTGTGTCTCGCACGCCGTGGGAACATCGGCTGGGTGTGCCCTTTTTATCAGGCGATCACTACGGATTGTTTTCATAATCATATAGGTTATTTCAGTGAAGTTTACGTTAAGAATGGTGTCAGCAGCATTCTAACGAGGCAATCTTTCGAATGAACCAACTTGTGCTTTGTCTGCAGAGCCGCTTTAAAGTTCCTGGGGGAGGATGTTGAGAGGGAAGAGGCCGCTTAGTAACGGCCTCCGATTAGTAGAGAACAAAAAGGAAGTAGGTGTGGCGATATCAGAGAACACCCGGCTCTTGTGTCCTTCTCGCGCGATTTCACACGTTATTTTACAACTGCAAGGACTGCTGTAGTTGTTGCGGCCGCCTCAAATGTCGCTTGGTAATTTTTCCTGCAACACCGAACTTAGGGCTCCTACAACAGCTGTTAATAATGATGATATTGTAATATTTGTAATTAATATCATTATCGTCAGGAGGGGCGCGAAAATATATTTGCCATGGGCGCCATCCCATCTAGTCACGCCACTGCCAAGCACTGTGCGCATTGTCTTTGTTGTCGCTCGTGACGACTAGATTTCGAAGTATAAACCCGGTCCCGTTTAGTGCTTAAAGCAACGGTGCGGCTCATTCCCCCCGAATCGAGCAGTCTCCTTCAGCGGGAGCAACTTTCGTGCAGAGCGCGCCTGCTGGGCGGTGCGTGTTGCTGTTGTTCCTATGAGAGGAAAAGCACCGGCAAACACGGCGCACGGCGGGATGTAAGGCCGGGCTGACGTCTCCGGGACCAGCCGGCAAGGACCGTCACCGGGCCTCTACATGTCCCGTGCCTTGCGCGTGGACCTCGGTGAAAACCATACCCTGCCCTTCCTTGGGGTAGGTGACTGCGTTTTATCAAAGCCAAAAGGGCATTGGCCGAACGATCAAAGGGCTAGCAAGCCAATCGAACTTCCCGAAGATTTCGTAAACTGGATGGCTTAGGGCATCCAGTGTCCAGAAAAATTCCCGCGCCTTCCCGCGAGGGGAACACGAGTAAATGCAGAGCATTGGGGCCTCAGTACTGGTTGAAGGCAGTGTTGCTTCCATCGCTTCTTCCGTGATGCTGGAGTAGCAGACACGAGTAAACGTGGGAGCGAGCGTCAACCAAGGAAGGAAGGAGCAACGCAGTGACTGAAGCACGAGCGACCGCTAGCGGCTTTATATTTGCAGCGCGCGCAGTAGAGGGAGAGCGGTACGGGGGGGGAGAGCGCGCATGCGCAAGCAGCGCGCGCTCTTCTACGCCCCACCGCGCTGCTATCACGCACCTGTTACGCCGAGACACGGCCGGACTGAAGGAGCGGCGAGCACGCACTTTCATATGAAAGTGCACGCACGCCGCTCCTCCAGCCCGGCCTTAGCCGAGACCGCGACGGAGCGTTCCGGGGGTGACGAGCGAACGGGCTGACTACGACGCATGCGCGCACCTGCTACGGACGCGGAGCTGTGGACGCCGTCCGACGCAGGAAGAGGCGAGGCTAAGAAATGCTCTGCATTTAATAGGCTCTAGTCTAATACGGAGTTGCTTCAAAAAACGAAAGCGATGACTCGACACGCGCACTACTTTCATGTTGTATTGTCACGAAGCCAGAGACGACGCAGTTGTCTTGAAGAAAAAAAAAACCCGCCCGCATCTTCCCACGGGGGGAACTCGAGTAAATGCGTCGCAACTACTCGAGTCAAGCAAAGCGTCACGTCAAGCGAAAGCCAAGCAAAGACGCCCTTGACTGAATTCCGAACGCGCGCTCCGCCGCTTATATACACACCGCCCGCGTTCGAGGGAGAAGAGTACGGGGGAGAGACGCGCATGCGCACACTTCCGTACACAAGCGCGCGAACTTTCCACGCACCCACCACGCCGTTATCACGTGTACACGCCCTGTCGCTCCCACCTCCCCTCGCGGGAACCCCTGTGTAGATGCGACGCATGGGCGGAGCGGCGGAGGGACCGCGTTTTATAGCGCGCATAACGTTGAGGGGACTGCGTAAGCCGGTCCCAGTCGATGACGACGTTGGCGTACTTGTAAAGCGGCGTGGACTCTACGTGTTTGAGCCAAGCGCGGATGTTGCTTCGCCGGAGAACGGCACACCGGTTGTATGCGCAGCGCGCCTAAAGGAGAGGGAACCGCGGAAGAGAGAGAGAGAGTACTGCACATGCGCCGGCCCCAGCGCGTCTGCCGCGGCTATGACGCAACGTGCCGCGGCTATGACGCAACACAATCCAACACAATTCACTTTAATCCCATCCAATCCAAATTCAATCCAATCCAAGCCAAGCCAAGCTAAGCTAAGCTAAGCTAAGCCAAGCCAAGCCAATCCAATCCAATCCAAGCCAGTCGAATCCAATCCAATGCCCCTCGCGAGAGAGTGTTCGCTATCGCCTCGACGCGACGCGCATGCGCAGTGACTCATGTGGACGGCGCCGACGCCGACGCGGGACATCGTGCGACTAACAAATGCTCTGCATTTAAAACACGTTTATTGGAGCGAACTTGTACTCCCCTAACAACTCAAATAATACACGGGCGGCGAAGCAGCAGTCAGCAAAGTGACGTACTCAAGCGAGCGTCGGAGATCGAATGCTACAGCGTCTGCTCTGCAGGCGCAAGTGTTTCTGGAACCGTCGATTCACATCCAGAACATTGTAGATCACACAAGATTATTCTGGGCTAGCGACGTTAGGACGAAACAGTGTGCTTATCAGAATGTGATAGCCCGTGCGGCATGAAAGTAAAGAATGAAAGACGCGCTTCGTTCGGAACGCAGATGACACAGCCGGGGGCGCCACCTGCGCTCGAAGAAGGTAGACATGTGTTCCATAGGCTCCGTCTTCGACCTCTGGTAGTGCCGGACTTGTTGGTGCTATCTCCTTGAGTGTGTGCTCTAAAGTGTCGCGAAGTGACCAGCTTCCCATTCGTGCTCGTCTCCAGCGGATCTGACCACCGGGTGACGCATTCCTGGCCGATTGAACTGTGCCCGCCAGCTAAGCCTCTTGCACGGCAGCGAGGCGGCCGGCTGCGACCGCGCTCCTTCGCCCGTGCTCGGACTCCTCGCGCTTGCTCCTCCAGCGTGCTCGCGCATGATGTCGGCGGCACCACCGTCTTCTTCAGAGCATCCACAACTTTCAAGATCGGCGCTTCATGCTCCTAGTGGCACCTTGCTGGCTCCCGCTCAACTGGTCCTCGCTTCTCCGCCGTTGGCGCTCTCGCAAGCTACAGCCTCCACCCCTGCAACTAGTACCCCTGAAGACACGGACGGTCAAGTGATGGAACAAGACGGCAGCAATTCTGATAATGACGGCCCCTGGAAGATCTGGACTCGAGTCAAGCCAAATCGGAAGACTGCAATAACTCGCCTAGACAGGGTAAGTAGGCCCCGAGCACTTTTCTTGTTGAGACCACTCACAAAAATCAGTGTGCGCGATATACCTAAAAATGCCCTCGCACATCTGTTAGGCACTCTTGCCCCCACCCCCGAAATGGCTGAACTCGCTACGCACCGCTACGACATCGCTGCAAACTGCATTCAGATTACCTTATATGACCAGGAGCACGCAAACCGCCTCCTTGCAACTACGAGTCTCTCCTTCCAGGCCAATAACCGTTTGGTCAACCTTCCCATAGAGGTCAGACACTCCCCAAATCGTGCCAACACTTCCCGTGGAGTAATCACAGTGGAACCTGAAGATTCAAATGAAACAATTTTGAATTGGATCCGCTGCGAGCAAGCGGATGTCTTGGCGGCGCAACGAATAGGCAAAACAAATCGAGCAGTCCTGACTTTCGACTCCCCTACGATACCACACGTGGTAAAATATTACATGGCTATAGTTAAAGTGTCGCCTTACCAGCCAAAGCGAATGGTCTGCTTCGCATGCCACAGCATCGGGCACATGGCGAAGTACTGCCCGCACCAACCGGTGTGCCGCAAATGTGGACGCGGTCATGCTGAAGCTGAGCCATGCGAGCGCACACTTTATTGTGTGGCTTGTAAAAAAGATGGTCATCTGGCGGTGGACCCCACGTGTCCTGCCCGCACTGCCTCCCCACCTCGTTCCTATTCCAAAGTGCAAGATGGAGTATCCTGGGCGGATCGTGTACGTCCTCACAGCACCTCGAGCACCAGCACTGCCGATGGAGTGCCTCCCCCAGCTAGCGCTACAGCTGGTCCCCCACCTTCACTTTCGCCAACAGGTGATTCGATTCTGCAAACCGTACTAACCCAGCTTGATAGCCTTCGTTCTGAACTCCATCTGCTTCGTGAAGAGAATGCGCAGCTCAAGGCTGAAATTGCAGCATACCGCCAAGGGTCCCATACCGTGCCCGTCCAAACAGCTCCCTCTAGCACAACAGCGCCAGCAACATCAGCTATCGGTACTCAACCCCCCACAACTGTATCCCCGACTACGCATGCGAAGTCGGCCCTCCGTAACCCCCTGCCCCCGATGCCGAAGCAACGGAAGAGCCGTAGTACAAGCGTCAAGCGTACCGCTACCTCGCAACGGGGTACTGAAACGAACGATATTATGCAAGTGCTGAAATTCATTCGCGCAGACATACAGCAAGAACGTCGCGCTCGGTTGGCTGATATGGACAAGCTCCGGACCTTCACACAACAGTATGCTCAGCAAACTACGGCTATGATGAACTTCATCCAAACCCTTCCCGGTGTTCCAAATGAAGCGGACCCACCGCCAAGAAAGATTACTCCCCGCAGTACCCTTGGACAATGAAGCGGTCTCTCTGCGTGTTGCAGTGGAACTGTCGCAGTTTTAATCAATCGGCTCCCATTCTTTCACGTCGAGTAGCGCAAATTCTGCATGTTCTAATCCTTCTTCAAGAAACCAGATCCATGCCAAAAATTAGAGGCTACACAACTTATTCGGAACCGTCAATAACTCACCAAGGCAAAGTCTCATCTCCCACCCAACCATCAGTGGTGGAACAAGCGGCTGTCTTAGTGCGGTCAGACCTTGGTTGCTGCAAGGTGTCCGTCCCGGGCCAATGCTCCAAGGATCACGAAGTGGTCATAGTGCAAGTGCGCCTACCTGATGGGAAACCACTACTCGCGGCGTCTGTGTATTACCGCCCAGTCACCGGCTCTCAGAAATCTGTTAACTATAATTGGTTACGCCACCTTGTCTTGCAGTATCCCCACACCCCAATTGTCATCGGCGGGGACTTTAATGCGAAAAGCACTACGTGGGGATACGACTCTACGGATGGTCGAGGCTCGTGCCTTGAGACGGCGATTGACGATTGCGGTCTCTCTCTTCTTAATGACCCTACGTTAGCCACCCGTGTCGGTCTTCATCGACGGCAGAAAAACACTTCGCCTGACCTAACCATTGCCACTACAGGAGTGATTCGCACGTGGAGCCCCTATACCACCACTTGGGGTAGTGATCATTATCCTATTCTTCTCACTCTCCGAGGCAAGCGCTTCCGCACTCGACAATATCTTTCGCACATTGATTGGCAAACCTTTCGAACCGCCCTCCGTATCCCTCAGAATGCAACCTTACCGCAGTTCACTGCTGCCATACACTCTGCGAAAGCACACGCTACAGAGGAAATCTTATGTGACTCTGCAACACCCGCACTGGACGCTCATCTTACCAACCTGTGGAAGCGCGTGCAAACCCTCACTACTCGCTATCTAACCAACGGCAAACGTCACCGAGACCTGATTCGTATTCGTCGTCAGTACCAAATCATCCGACAATACCAGCGCTCCCTTTCCAACGAGCATTGGCATAGTCTCTGTTCTAAGCTCGGTAAAGAACGAGGCCTTTCCAGGCTGTGGAGCACGTTTCGGAGCTTGTCGGGCAAGCGCAAGGGAAAACCTACTCTATTCGCTTCCCTCACTCTCCGGGACCCACCAGCGGACGTAGAACATCGCCTGATGACTTTTTTCCCGCGTGCCTCACTCAGTCCCCACCCTCCGCTGCCGACCATAATGGTTTCAGACGTGGATAGAAATCTCGATGCCCCATTCACCATGGGGGAGTTACAAGCGGCTCTTCACCAGGGCAAACCACATTCTGCACCTGGTCATGATGGCGTGACATGGCAGCAGCTGCGTAACTTGGACGAGTCTGCACACTCAGTACTGCTAAACATAATTAACACTTACTGGGCCTCTGGTGACGTTCCAGACGAACTCAAACTGACACTGGTTCACCCGATACCGAAGCCAAACAAAGACCCTTCTGTGCTGACTAATCTCCGGCCTATTTCTCTTACACCCACCATCTGTAAACTTATTGAGCGCCTGATCAATAACCGCCTTCAGTATTATTTGGAATATGTACGCCCGTGGTTCCATCCGTCCCAGACTGGCTTCCGTCCTCACCTTGGTACTCACGATTGCCTTTGGCTACTGCGACGCGTTCTGAACCGTACGTCACGAGCTGGTAATCCAGATTATGTCCTCACTTTCGACGTGCGAAAAGCCTTTGACAATGTTAGTCAGGCAGCGATCCTTGAAGAGCTCGCTGTAGCCTTTCCAAGCCAAAGGACCCAAAACTGGATCAGGAATTTTTTAGAAAATCGACCGATTCGGCTCCACAGCACGCATCCAGGATGGAGCCCCAGGACCTTTTATCTAGATAGGGGCGTTCCACAGGGCTCTGTCCTTGGACCCGTACTTTTCAATTTGGCCATGGCACGCGTCGCCCGCAACCTAGAACGGGACACTGCAGCTCGTTTTGCCATCTATGCCGACGACCTCACAGTATGGGTTGAGGCCGCCGACTACGACTGCACGGAGGACATGGCAACAGAATTGCAGGCGGCGGTGAACAGCCTTTCCACTACTCTTCCAACTCTCGGCCTTGAGTTAGCACCCGAGAAGACCGAATTTCTCCTGGTCCACGGTCTGCACCAGCCACCCACTAGTATGCATCATACAATTTACATCGGCGACACACCCATTTCCTCCCACTGTGGTCATATTCACTTGCTCGGCATCCCCCTCGCCAGCCACAACAGCGCTCGACAGTGGATAAGTCAACTGCGGAAAAATTGGAAGCCAATGCTCCACTTAATCTCTCGTCTCTCAAACAAATTTGGCGGTGCTCACCAATCGGCGTGCCTCACGCTCTGTCGGGCGGTAGCGGTCGGTCGTCTCACTTATGGCGCTCCGGCCTACAGCATATCCCCGACTCATAAGAAACATTTAGCGGTCCTTTATCGGACCATGCTCCGCACCATCACTGGACTTCCCAGGCATACCCGCATCGATGCTCTCGAACGGGCTGCTCCTATGCCTCCCATGGAAGAGCTTCTCGCGGAAACTCTCGGACAACATGACCTTAGGCGGACATTAACGCCACAGGGGGCAGCACTCTCCGCCTGGGACCTGCGAATTCTTCCGACGCTTGCCTCGGCCTCACCACCGCCACCCCCTTGGTCACTCCCGCCTGTCACAGTGGCCCATCAGCGAGCTGGTATCCCCCGTACCCGACCAGTTGCCCGTGAGAAAGCCCTTCAGCGTGTCCTTGCGGCAAAATTGCCAGATGAAGTGGACATTTACACGGACGCCAGCCTTTCGCCTTCCCATATGGGTCTGGCCTGGCGCTGCCCAGCTCGGCCGGACTTGGATGGCTCTGTCATTCGGCCAGGATACCACTCGTCTCCCTTGGAAGCAGAACTTCAGAGCATCCTCTGCGCATTGGATCACCTGACCTACAATATTGCAACGCCGCCCCCTCCACATTTTCGGATCCTCACGGACTCCCATCAGGCACTTCAAGAACTCCGCAAGCCCTTCAGTGATCACCCAACTGTTCACGAAATCCAACACGTGATCGCCATTTTGGCTCGCAATGGGACCACTGCCCGATTGGCATGGGTGCCGGGTCACACGGACTCGGATGGGGGCAACCAGGCTGCACACGATGCAGCAAGGGAGTGTCTCACTAGTACCCCTCCCCTGGACGACGACGCGTCGCGCCCCTCTCCTCACCCTCGCCTACAACTTGACCGCGCACGCCATGCTCGGAAAGTCTGGCACTGCGCCGCATTTTCTTTGTACCGCCCAATACTCGTCAACGCTTTGCCACGTGATTCCTCTCAAGACGAGCCCCCCTTCGAAGACGCTAATTTTCTTTCAGCCCTCGGGGTGTTCGGCCTAGAGAGTGGTCTCTCGAGATTAGTGTAAACCGGGGCCTACCCCGGTCGTAAAAGTTGACTTGACTGCACTCACATGATCCCAGTAACCCTAGCCTGGCTCTGCTGACGGCAGTGATCTCTTCTAAATCGTTCAAGGACCCACCATTTGTGCTACTCGGCTACTCCTCCCTGCCTCTTACCCCTCCTCCCTTATTATGGCCGCATGGCCTTCCCTTCGAAATAAAGGATTACAACAACAATGACACAGCCGCGCGTGGCCAGGCAGTAAAAACAAACAATAAATAAGCAAACCCATACATGGTTCGGTGCAGTATTCTTGGCGCGTGCGTTTTTTGTTGCTGATGTTACTCAGCGCTTTTTGTGCTTTTGTCAGAAATATATCCCTGGTTTAAGGAATGAAAGTGACCATGGGTTTTTTTTCTTCCCCTCTAAACGAGCTTTCAAGTCGAAGACGGCAGTAGTGCATGTTTTGTTGCGTTTTTCTTTTTTGGAAGGCGTGCAACCAGTAAGGCGTGTGGTGTAGCAATGGTTTTTAGCCAGGCACGAGGTTCAGTAATCTGCCGCGCCAATGCGTCGGGACACGGCTGAAGATGCTCCGTACTTCAGGACGTAAATAAAAAGGGGCTCCGTCACGTGGGCTTTTCGACGAAGGCTTGACGCTCGCTTATTCCTTACATAAACGTCCTCTGAAGAGACAGACTGAAGAAGGCGTTATAAGGTGTCCTGCCTGTGACTATCTCGAATGCGAAGGCTATAGGGCTGCTCGCGTAGCATGTCAACGCCACGCCAAAGAAAGACCGTAAGGCAGCGCGCTGGTATTTCCGCAATGGGTGTTCAAGCAACAGCGTTTGTTTTTAGCCCTACACAACAGCCATTTGCTGATATTGTCCCGACAATCAGCCAGCGTAAAAGGAAATGACTAATTTTGACAATTGTGACAATAGGCATAAACGCAACAATTAATTCAATAATCCCGTTCTTGGGCTTAGCCATCAGCCACCATTCACAACAGGATTCCAAAGCTAATGCACCTATATTATCGTGTAATATAGAAGTCAGTGACACAAAATTTTAGCATAATTTCAGACAGTAAATTTTATAACCCCGTTGAAGTTTTCAGTACATCATCATCCAGATTCAAAGCAATTGTCACTTTTACCGTCTCGTTTCTTGCGGCCTTCTATATAAAAAAAACGCAGCACAACTGAAACAGGCATGACAATTTTAAATGCAGAGCATTTCTTAGCCTCGCCTCTTCCTGCGTCGGACGGCGTCCACAGCTCCGCGTCCACAGCTCAACAGCAGCTGGCGCGCGCGTGCGTGTAGTCAGCCCGTTCGCTCTGTCGGGGTCTCGGCGTAACAGGAGCGTGATAGCAGCGCGGTGGGGCGTGGAAGAGCGCGCGCTGCTTGCGCATGCGCGCTCTCCCCCCCGTACTGCTCTCCCTCTACTGCGCGCGCTGCAAATATAAAGCGGCTAGCGGTCGCTCGTGCTTCAGTCACTGCGTTGCTCCTTCCTTCCTTGGTTGACGCTCGCTCCCACGTTTACTCGTGTCTGCTACTCCAGCATCACGGAAGAAGCGATGGAAGCAACACTGCCTTCAACCAGTACTGAGGCCCCAATGCTCTGCATTTGCTCGTGTTCCCCTCGCGGGAAGGCGCGGGAATTTTTTGAAACAGTATTCTTCGCAGTGTAAATTTTACTTTAATGTATTTACGAAACTATGTTACGTTACCAAACGGTGCACATGCTCCCCCCTCAGTGGAGCACACTGTGGCGGGACAAGGTTCGAGCTACTAGGACAACTTAATAATTCAATCGAGCGATATTCAGCGGTGACAACAACTGCATTTCCAAAAAAAGATCGAACAAATTTATCCCGCAAGGACTTTGCCTTCTCTCACAGCAAAACAAGGGCTGCACCACGGATGTTTTATCTCTCTGCACGTTTGCTGCAGAATATTAATTGGAAGTTGCAGTGACTAAATTGTGCCACTAGTCACTTTGAGTGCTCAGAGGAACATATATACAAAACAAGCCCTGTGGTAGTTCGGGATAGCGACAGCGGGCGACTAAAAAATGACAAACGAACCGTCAGCCAGATGATGTCGTGCGAGAGGTCATTTTGTTGTATAAAATTAGCAATTTTATTGCACGAAAATGGGTACTTCTAAGCTGTTGTCTGATCGGTTGCTAATTAACTGTTTTGCAGTTTCCGTGTCGTTTGAGCGTGGGGATGGACCCTGTATGCATATGGACCTTCGCGGATATATCGTTACGATAACGGGTATATCCTTCTTGCCCTATCTCCAATGCGGGTATGTGTACGGGGTCATGGGCCTCGCACGGAAAATCTCTCTAGGTGTTTCAAGCGACGATCCTGACTGCTTTTCCACATTTGTCTCACACACGTGGAAGCGTGCGCTGTTACGAGCAGTGCCACGCGGCAGTGCGCGTTTAGGTAAGGGCGATGCGCACACATCACATGCAGCCCTTTTCTCGTTCAAATCAATCAGCAGGGGCCAATATTTGGTACCGTGCACGAATCGCAATTCATAAAATGCAGGGTCACCACTGTTCCACCATGCAAAGTGTTTTTTTTTTCTTTTCGCCGCTGAGCAGAGGCTTCACACAGGCTTACGCGGAAGAGAAATGCACTTTTCTGGGCTTCTGCGAACGAAAATTTGACATCCACCGTAATGCAGCCATACGGCTACAAAGGAAAGCTGTACACCTTTCTCAGAAACTTCGCAGTTGAAGAAAAATTCGTCCTGGTCCGGGATTAGAACCCGGGACCACAGCTAAACCGGAGCAGTCGCTATACCAACTGAGCTAACCAGGAGGATAGCCGTTTGTAGTGCGAGAGCGAATTGATCAACAACTCGAAAAATCTGGCCTTGTATAGCTAACTGGGCTTGATTAACCCCTACAGTGCTTTCGAAGCAGAAAGGCTGGCTTACGAGTGCTGGACGGAATCCGCTTGCCTCGCAAAGCCGAACAGGTTCGAGTCTTCTAAATAGTGGTTGCGTCTTTCCAGCGTGCGGTCAATGTACTTATCCTCATACGACTATTTGCCTGTGCCGTAGATGAACTCGGCCAAATCATCCGATCAAGTCATATATGCATCAGTCGTTGGGCGCTCCTTAAATTTTTCACTGCATTTGCCACCCCTCGCGCATGAGGCTGTGCGTAACGAGTACGGATGGAATACGGGTAAATCTGGTCTTTAAGATGAGCACCAGCTAGCTTTAACTGAGGAGAACCGAATGCTGTCAACCATCAGCGCTCGCAATTTTCTGCCATCATTCTCCTACGCCGGCCCAGTATTGGCACAATTGGCGGACGCTGACAGGCAACAACGATGTGACCGATTCCGGCGTCAAAGAAGACCGCAGGGAAGGGAGCCCCGTAGGAGGGCGTTGATGGCTGTTTTAATGCTTCGAGGACGCTGATGGAATCTCTCGCAATGCCATGTTGAGAGTCACCTGCGTCTTATTTTCCTTTCTAAAGGAGACATTCTAAAGAAGACGTTTGTCACAGTTGCAGCCTGGAAAGCTTGCTGATTAGGATTGTGTTGTCACTATACATGGCTTACAAAATGCTTCCGCCAATGATTCCAGCTGAAAGTTCTCCAAAATATTTCGGACAAAGCTTTTATAAAGATTGTCTTCGTTTGTTGAAATCGGCTTGCCACGGGTATACCTGAGCCTCGCATCGCTTAAGCGGAAATCACCGTGCGAATAGCTAATCTGCGCTAAGCTGGAGGCCATTAGCTAGGATTTTTCCTCCGATGTGGCGCAGTGCTCTGGCGTACTGCTTGTTTTCCCGTCGTTTTCACGCATACCGCCGTCGTCAACTCCTACTCATTTCATAGATGATCGGCGTCCCGTAGGGCCACAGTCGCTCAAGGAGGTTGTTGCTCCGTGCCCACTTTGGAAGCAGCTCAAATGTGTGTGCTTCACCGTAGGTTGAGGCAGACAAGCGTAAAACGAGAACTCAACATCAAGGAGAGAAGACAGAACTCACGTGCTGAACTAGCAACTGACATGCAATTGAAACTCCACTCCTGCGAAGAAGCAACAGTCGACGCAGTATCAATGATCTAAGTTAGAAAAAAATGAAACAATCGTGATTGTCCCTTCAATGCTAAGCGTCCCCCGTTCCTTACCCTTACGAAAGATCGAAAATGCCAGTAGAACCCGTGCAGCCAGGTGGACACTGTGGATATACATGCCACCAGTGAGTACACGGATAACCTGTCGAAGCTGAAGTTGAAGTTAATTTTTGCCAACACCGTACAGCGTGTTTTCCACGGAACAGCTGTGACGCGGAAATGGGGAGGAAAGCTGCGCTGTTTCAGCTAGCTCAGTCAAGTGGGCCCGGTTCCCTTATGCACGTGTTGGCAATGTGTTATTCATCGGTGCAAGGAAAACAACAGGTTTCTGGCCAAGTCGCGCGTTTGCAAATAAAGGAGCCCATGATCGCTACCTTTAGTTACGCGTTTGTACTGCAGCAGAACGGTACTGCTTTTGTAGTTGCTGGTGCGATATAATCAGCACGATTCCAGGGCATCACGTTGCACGGTTAGCGTGGCTAAACACAACAAGAGAGTCTTGAAAACATGCGCGGAAAGACGTTGACCAAGAAAAGAAATACACAGGACGACACGCTACTAGCAACTGGCAACATTTATTAAGAAACAGAAATATATAGGGAACCAACCGACATAACCCAACTGATAAGGAGTTATACAGAGATTATCAATAAAAATTAGCCCAGACATAAAAAATGCAACCTATAATGTGCTGCAGTAAAGCCAGCTTATATAGAACAGCGCGAGGATTGTAAAATAGTTCGATATAGCAAAAATTCGATATAGAAAGTGAAGAAAAAAAACTTATATTAGAGTAATCTTACCGACGGAGTCACGAGCTAACGCTGAGCTCTTGCCACACTGCAGTTCACTATTGATACGACACTTTCAAGGAAAGAAAAAATTAATTTATTGAGGCGGAAGAACTGCGTGAGTGCAGCCTGCTTCTTGGAGCACAACGCGTTTCTAGTGACTGCTTGCTCCACGGTATCTAAACAGTCGACAAGCACAAGACTGCTGCCCTCAATGGCACTGCAGTATCGCCGTAGTAGGGCCACGGCAGTGACGGCTTCGCTCGTGCTCGGAAACGGTACGGAGTCCTCGGCGTCTTCGACGGAGCGGAGACAAGCATGCATACAAGCGAATAACGGCGAACCCAGCGAACCGAGAAAGTGCGGGCAGCGAGTGGTGCGGACTTGAAGTTCGGTGACACCGCAGCCCGCACCAACGTTACTAGAATGCCCGCACCGCCCAATGTGGCGCTTTCGGCTCCAACGGCATGCATGCGTGGAGCTGAGGAGCTGGTCCACTCTGCCCCGGCCGGTTTGGACGCGCCCGAGCTCGCGCGGGAGTCGCAAGAACACCCGCGCTACCGCTGCGCGCCGATGTATTGCGGGAAAGCCTGCCGCATGCCTAAGGAGAAGCAAACGAACGAAACCGATGGAAAGGGAAGAGAAAGCCGAGAAGCTGGTGGAATAAGGAAATAAAAGAGGCTATTGACCAGCGAAGAAAGGCGTCGAGAGAACATAGAGAAGCAAAAAGAACTGGTATGGAACCGGAGGTAGTGAAGGAAAAGTGGAATGTCTACCGTGGGAAAAAACTAGAAGTGCAGAAAATGGTGCAAGCAAAGATCAAGCAGAAAAGCGAACAATGGATGGCAGAAATACGGAAGAAGGACAAAAGCGCATCCAAGAAGTTTTGGAACCATGTAAAATCACTAAGCTCAAAAAACGATAACCATCAAAAATTCCTGATTGATGAGGAGGGGGAACATTTAGAAGGAGAGCACGAGTTGGCGCATATTCATCGAGTGATTAGTGAGAAGTTTAGGACAATAGTGGTAGGGAAACCTGCACCGATAACATCAGCGCCACAAAAGACTGCGGAAAGGGAAATAAGTTTGAGCAACCTTGATTGGAAAAAAGCAGAGCAAAAGGTTTCCCCCCAGACAGCAGTGGGCCCGGACGGAATACCAATGCAACTGATAAACCTACTGGGACCTAAAAGTAAGGAATCGTTTATGAGGGCAATAGATAAGGTGATAGAAACCAAACAAATACCAGAGGACTGGTTAGAAAGTAGGATTAATTTAATATATAAAGGCAGAGGAGACAAAGCCAGTATTGATTCATACAGACCACTCACAGTAACGTCAGTGGTGTATAGATTCGTAATGCAGGCGATAAAATCAGAAATTCAAGCATGGATGGAAGAAAATGAAATACTTGGGGAACTGCAGAATGGATTAAGACAAGACAGGCGACTGGATGACAATCTGTTCACGATAACGCAATGTATTGAAATTGCGAAAGCACAGAATAGACCACTATGGATTACGTTCTTGGACATTAAAGGGAATATGACAACGTAAACAGAGAACGGCTGTGGAGAATGCTGAAACTCCAGGGATTAGATGACGAGTTAGTACAGTTCCTTATAGCAATCTATAAAGACAATAGAGTGCACCTTACTTGGGAAGGACAGAAATGCGCCCAGCAGGTCAACATCCATAGGGGACTGAAACAGGGATGCCCTTTGAGCCCAATACTGTTCATGCTTTACATGGCAGGGTTAGAAAAGAAACTAGAAGAAAGTCAAGTAGGGTTTAGCCTAACCCATATGCTGCAAGGCGAAGTGGTACAACAGCATATTCCGGGAATGTTATACGCAGACGACATTGTTCTTTTAGCTGATAAGCAAACCGATATGCAGCGGCTAATAAATATTTGCGGCCAGGAAGCCACTGACCTCGGGTTAAATTTCAGTGCAGAAAAATCAGGAATAATGGTTTTCAATGACGCTACCACCGACGTAGTGTCTATCCAGCAAGGCGAATTACCTAGAGTGAAGGAATATAAATATTTGGGAGTGTGGATAAACGAAGGGATAACTACTTAAGTACTCACGAGGAGCAACTTAAGGTTAAGGGAAAGCGAAACGCAGCTATAATGAAGCATAGAGCTCTGTGGGGGTATAACAAATATGAAGTAGTAAGAGGAATGTGGAAAGGAGTAATGGTTACGGGTCTCACGTTTGCGAATGCAGTACTCTGCATAAAATCAGACGTTCTATCAGGCCTTGAAGTAAACCAGAGAACGGTAGGACGTTTGGCCTTAGGCGCGCATGGAAAAACAACTAACGAAGCAATTCAGGGAGATATGGGCTGGGCGTCGTTTGAAGTTAGAGAAGCTCAGAGTAAAATATGCTTTGAGATGAGGTTGAGGGCAATGGATCAACGAAGGTGGGCAGCTAAGGTTTTTAGGTACCTATACTTGAAAAGCGTGGACACGCAGTGGTTAAGATTGACTAGAAGGCTAACGATGAAATACGGAAAGAACAGTGGGGAATCCAAAACAGCCAAGGTAACCAAAAAAGAGGCAAGGCAGATTGAAACGAATAAATGGAGGGAAAAAATGGAAGCTAAAACGTCGTTAGAGATGTACAGGGCTGAGAAGATGAACATCAGAAAGGAAAATTTCTACAATAATTCCCAGGGCAGTGCTTTGCTTTTTGAGGCTAGAGCAGGTTGCCTGCGAACTAAGAGTTTTGTGGGGAAGTAGTCACAAAATGATGGGGTATGTGTGGACTGCGGAAAAGAAACAAACTATGCGGCACATAGTGTTAGAATGTGAGGGTATCCATCCAAATCTACATGAAGGGAATATTGGGCTTCCAGAAGCCCTAGGATTTAAGGGTATCAGAGAGGAAGTTAACTTCAAGGCTGTCGAGGGGACGAAAAGAAGATTAGAATGCTGGTGGACGAAAAGCAGAGAGGGGAATATTGCCTAGGACAGTTACCACCTGTAACAGGAAAAAGAAAGTATTTCGGCCCTAATAAGCTTTAGTGCCTGTCCTAAGCAGCGCTAGTATTAAACCAAGAGTGTAAAACATGGTTATATTAGTCCTTTTTGGTAAGATGACATGTCATCACCCCGCTTCAAAGAGGAAACCAATAGGAATCATCAATCATCATCATCAGAGCGAAAAATCCCGCGCGGGAGAGTGGGCAAAAGCTCGTCCGATATAAAAAGTTTTAAATGCATGTAAGTTTTACCAGAAATATACAAGGGTTCGATATAGGCAATAATTCGATATATCCATGTTCGATATAAGCGGGATTTACTGTATCACCGCACGTGTCGTCCCAGAAACGCCACCTCTGCGTCTTGCAGACTGACTGAAGGATGA
The DNA here is from genome assembly GCF_048455015.1 of Haemaphysalis longicornis. Taxonomy (NCBI): domain Eukaryota; kingdom Metazoa; phylum Arthropoda; class Arachnida; order Ixodida; family Ixodidae; genus Haemaphysalis; species Haemaphysalis longicornis. Next base: position 62,143,688 of record NW_027526203.1, read on the forward strand.
CTCACGCACATCGACCCTTCCCGGCTGATATTCCAAGCTTCCATAACCTTCCTTTGTGTCCTGCCCCTGTGCCTAAATAACACGGTTCTTTTTTCGAAAATGGGTTTACACCCCTGTACTTGGTACTCTTTACAGTGCGAAGCCAGGGGCGTGTAAGGCCTGCCCAACAGTGAACTGTGATGTTCCCGTGACCGTATGTTCAGGCATCTTCCTGTTTGCCCGATGTAGGCCTTGCCACAAGCTCGCGGCATGCGATACACCACTGATTGGGTGCAAGCACCGAACTGCTTCCCGTGTTTCACGTGGCAGCCTTTTTCGTGTCGCTCCGGCGTATCGATGCGTCTGCCAACGGCAGAGCATATCTGACCTACTTTCTTCACGGCAGAAAACGCAACGTTCACGCCGGATCGGGAACCCACTCTCTTGATGCCATGGGAGAGCCAATGAACATGCGGAATTTTTTCCACTCTTTTTCTTTCTTGTGGGGCAACTTCCGAAACAACCTTGTCATTGTTTTGCTTGATGGCACATCTGATTTTTTCGCACGTGGCTGCAATAGCGCCATCCGGAAACCCCGCCTCCTTCAGTCTTTTAACTTGGAACTCAAAACTAGTGCCCATCAAGTGCACGCACGTCTTTTCGAGTGCTGACCGTAAACATGCCCATGCTATGCTATTCTTAAGCAGACAGGAGTGTCCTGAGCGATAGTCAAGAAGCGGCTTTGCTGTTCTCAGGGAATGCATTCAACATATGTGGTCTGTTTCGAAAGATAGGTGCAGGGGCAGGACACAAAGGGAGGTTATGGAAGCTTGGAATATCAGCCGGGACGTGTCGATGTGCGTGAGTCATTTTTCAGTCAGTCTGCAAGACGCAGAGTTTGAGTTTCTGGGACGACACGTGCGGTACGTGATAGCACATTGTAGGTTGCATTTTTTATGCCGGGGGTAATTTTTATTGTTAATCTCTGTATAAGTCTTAATCAGTTGGGTTATGTCGGTTGGTTGCCCTATATATATATATTTGTTTCTGAATAAATGTTGCCAGTTGCTAGTAGCGCGTCGTCCTGTGTATTTCTTTTCTTGGTCGACGTCTTTCCGCGCCTGTTTTCAAGATGAATCAACACCAACTCGCCCAACTTTCCTTCCTAACAACAAGAGAGAAGTAATTTGGGCCCACCGCCGGTTTATTGTTTTGCTGCGCATGCTTGTGGAGTTTTTGCGGAGAGTTTCTTGTAATAATCGCTAAACTGTTTTCCGAGAATTTACCGGCCCTTGCTAAAGAAAATTGAGAGAAGCGCGAAAGCCAAAAAGCGCGGCCAACCTTCACTGAAATTGCGCCCAAACGATCGTCAGGCCTCCGCAGACCCACATCGCAAACGAAGAATTTGCCCACGGGAATTTTTTTTGCGGACTATGTAAACGCATTTAGGAAAGATCGCAATTTATACGAATATGTGGTTTGTGAGGTAAAGCTATACTATTGTACTCCTTCTCCATGATCGATGGGTGAGTTGTCTTATCTAGAACCGTTCCTTTTCTTCTATTTTCAACTCACAGTTTTGACACAATAGAAGCCCGGTTACGCGCATGCGCCGTGTGTTTAGCTAGATCTTATCAAAGCTTTTCGGTCAACGAACCGGTCTATGGGGAAACGCACTAGTTCTTTGACAGGAAGACACCAGTACCACTGAGGAACTTCAGCTTTAAAAAGTTCAGGCGCTAACGGAGAGAAGGCTCAATAGTGTTTATTCCGAAGAAAAATGTTGCCGTAAATTGGTTCGCAAAAACAAAAAATTCGCAAAGACGCCGGCTTTATTTTTTTTTCTGTTTTCTCTGCGGCGTATTTGTGTTGGCCAGCAAACAGGTTTCTTGGCATTTTCTCGCCGCTCAAGAAAGGTTTTTTTTTTCATCCACTAAGGTGTTATAAACAGAACCATGTACCCCAGAAAACTTCGTTCTGACGCAAGGGCCGCATTTCGCACGTCCGGTAGAATCTTGATGCTGTCTAATAAGGCTGAAGAATCCACGTTCGAGCACCTCTGGCAAGGAAAGCAGAAACGTAAATGAGGAATTGGTGATACTAAAGCTCTCCAGATGCGTCGCTTGCAGCTTTTGACTTAACCTATGCGCGTTCGTAAAAAAAATTTCCATATGAATTCATCCATAGCAGACGAGACAAATCAGCTAGATAGAAACTCCTTTTACCTGCAGCTTTGAAAGAAGAAAAACGATACCGTTTGTCCTAAGAGATTGGGATAAAAGAGGTTCGCATAAGAAACAGTGGACTCGGTGTCCATTAGGCATTAGAGGCACGGGAAGTGCAGCCATGAGAGGTTGAAAAGATAAGAAATTCGTGTGGTTGCATCTGGGTTGAAAGCGAGCACGTTACCTTTGAGCAGGAGTGATTTATTTATTTATTTATTTATTTATTTATTTATTTATTTATTTATTTATTTATTTATTTATTTATTTATTCAATAGTGCAGGCCATAGGTGGCCCAAGCAGGAGTGGGGGTGTACACAAATTGTTACATTGACAGTAAAAATAGACATCAAGGGTAAACATACAGAAGTGCATTGCACAGAAATGCAAAGGTGAGAAAAAAAAGAAAACGGTGGGGGTTGGGGTGAGGGATCATTATACAAATCTAGTAAAAGAATTAATCTTGTAACCGTTCAATAAAGAAACGTGCATTTCTTAACATAAACATTTCGGGAGGCAGCGCATTTCAGTCACTTATACTACGAGGGAAAAAAGAGTGTTTGAAGTTGTTTTTGCGAGCAAAAATTCGCGGTTCCAGAGTTGGTGGAGGAACTTAAGTCTAGCTAATTTCCGTCGAGCTTGCAGTGTCATTATGTTGTTTGTTTTCATTAAATTAGTTGGGGAATCATTACGATGGGGACGGTTGTAAAAGAAACGTACAGCAAGTCTCTGAATTCGCTCGAGTTTATTGGTGTCCTTTTTAGCGTGAGGATCCCAAACAATCGCTGCGTATTCTAGAAGGGGTCTTACAACTGTATTGAAAGCAAGCAGTTTGACATGGGACGGTGAATTCTTCATTTTGGGCCTCAAAAGACGGAATTTACGTCGTGCCGAAGCGCAAATGGTATCTATGTGTGTTGACCACGTAAGGTGACTAGTAAATGCGACGCCTAGGTACTTGAAACTGCTGGCTTGGGATATTTGGACGCCTCTAATTAGGTACTGGTATAAAATGGGACATTTTCCATTAGTTATCCGCATCGTTACCGTCTTATCGTGATTGAGCTTCATATCCCAGGTGTCGCACCAGTTAGTTATGGCATTTAAAAATGCTGTTATTTAGAGTAGTTTGGTCATCGCTAGAATTTACAGCTGAATATAAGAGACAATCGTCGGCGAATAGTCGAATACCAACGCCTTCGTCGACACATGTAGTTATGTCATTGATGTGTAACAAAAATAGCAATGGACCAAAGACGCTTCCTTGAGGTATTCCTGAGTTTACTGGGACGTTTTCTGAAATATGACCTCTTATATCAACAAATTGCTTGCGCATTTCAAGATACGAGGCAAATCTAGATACGATGAAACATTTACGGAGGCTTGTCGTTTTTGGTAGCTGTAGTGGTAAGTTCAGTTCGCCTTCTCGTACCTGTCCAGAGCCCCAGCGGCCGCCTTGTCCCAGGACGACGCCCTCGTTTTCTGCTACAACAGTTTCCTAAGGCCCAGCTTCGAACGCCTGCGCATCGCATCGCCGGGGCTCGAGAAGCAGACGTGGCTCGAGCGGCAGGTGCAAGCCCCTGTCCCATACACCGTCGACGAACATGCCTCCTTGGGGAAGAAGCCTTGTGGAGAGGTGACGAACGACGACCCTGGCACCCCGTCATGTGGATGCCAGCGTAAGGGGGCATCGTTGGTGGTGGTGGTGGTGGTGGTGAAGGGGTGGGGGGGGGGGGGAGGATAATAGTCACTCAATGAAGCGTATCTTATCTTTTGACTGGCACCAGGACAGGGGCGTCCCAAACCCTAAATGGCACTAGCACTGCTGTTCGGGATTATTTTGAGTTTCCGCAATTTAACTCTAAGTCGCTTGCTTGCGAAGAAAATTGAACTTTCACGGCGAGCCCCTCGGCTCGCTTCATTCGCAGAACGGAAACAAGAGCGCACTACTCTTTTTTTGTCACCTGAATCTCGGCCTCCCCTCAACGCGAAGAAGGACAATTCGTCGCTTTTGGGAAACCGTCTAACGCATGTAATGCCGAGCTAAATTCTATAATGTGGCAATAGGTACCCAATATTCCCGGACGATAGTGCCACAATGTGTTAAATGCATTGTCACGTAAACGTGATCGAAATGCTCCCTTCCTCCGCCTGAGTTTCCCCCTGGCCATACGTATGCCAGGCATGAGCGGCTTAGCAACTATTTCATGTGCAATTCATATTGGTGACTGTCCCAACATTACCGCCAGCATAGTTCGCCATTGCTTCCCCCTTGGTCAAACTGTTTGCATCAACAAACGTTACGTCGGCTGCAGTTAGAGCATGCCGTTAATTGAAACGATCACGACTGGATGTTGTGTACTTTGCCGCGGGAAAGAAAAGGCATCTTCCGCGATATTTACTTAATATTGTAATGAGTGTTGAAATAACAGCAGCCTGGGAGAGTGTACGTACGGAAGCTCTTTTTTTGCACTGAACTTGAACGCAATTTTCGCCTCAGCTCCGAGCTGAACCTTACTTATCCGGAACCTCGAGAGCTGAGTTTGAGGGCATAAACATTCAAATTCCCTCACCCAAAAAGACTCAAGCTCACCCCATGCGGTGGGGTTGCGCTCAGTTTCAGCTCGGGGTTAACCTCTTCAGGTTGATAGATCAAAATATTTACCCGTCCCTCCTCCAGCCTCCAGGCGGGCAAACTGGCACTGCACTGGCGCCTCATTCTCCTGCAACGTCACAGGCTCGGAGCGGCAGGCGGCACGGACGAAGAACGTCCGACTTGACGTCGTGAAGGCCGTATTGGATGCTGCCACGCCCTGAGATTTCGAGGTGTGCTTCGCGGGCGCCATCCACCTCAAGAAGCTAAAAATGTTGCAGGAATGCGTGACACTTCTGGTTCCGGTCTTGGAGGCTGTATTCCTGCACTCTAAATTTTTTCACGCGTAGTAAGCGCGAAAAACGCACCTTTCCGCCGTAACCTTCGTTTTGAGCGCCACGTGACTGAAAATACGCGTGGTTTTCTTCCATATAAGCGTGCAGCGGGTCGGGAAAACCAACATTCGCTTTCTTTTACGCGTGATGCAAGATTGCATGCGTGTAAACCGTAAAAATCACGCTAAGAAAAATTTCGCGCCAGCGATGGCGCCTTTCCTAATCACGCATATACATACCCTGATACACATCCACAATGGAGCCGTGGGACGCGCTGCTGCATGTTGCTGCGACTCGCGCTCCTTTTCTTTATTTTGTCATCCGGAAGGGATTGAAATGTGGCTTCAGCGACTTTGGCGGGAAAATGGAGTTAGAGCCGTTGGAGGAATCGGGTGAAGCAGGCGCTTTGTGCGTCGTGTCTTTCTGACATTCAAGTGTGTATATTGTGCGGATCGAGTGTTCGCTTTCTTGTGGTAAAAAGTGGCGAAGAAGGAACAACCTGATGAGCGATTTGACCTCGACTGGGCGGCGTTGTGTGCCGCGTGGTATGTGCGTGAACATCGAGTGTCGACTGCCGGGAATTATCGCGCGACACGGTGCCATTAACTACGAACTCCACTTTTCCGGCCGGATGGCGTTCTTACAGTGGGCAGTCAACTGTCATGCATGGTCGCTTGGCATATCCAGGTAAGGAAATTATTTCCGAATGACGACGTATAAACGTCGTCATTCGGAAATAATTGTGTACATCTTTTCTAGATGTGTATTGTGTAGATCTTTTTATTGTCTCGGAACTTCGCAGTAGTGTCAAGCCTAGTTCTCTATGTAGCTTCTGTTTGACACGGATCACGCGGTCGACCGGGAAAGGTGAGAAGAAAGAAGGAAGGGTTGCGTTTCTCGTTGCTGTGGCTGGAAGTCGTTTCTCTTGCTCGCCGTCCGGTTTCCGTCGGTCTCGGCGTCTGGCGCTGGGCATCTTTGGCTCGTTGGCCGCACTGGCAGTTCGCATCGGTGGCTGTTCATGGGTGAGGAGGCGCTACACCGCGGGTTAACGAGCCGCCTGCTCACTCCGTCCCTCCACAGAGCACTTCGAAAATAGCGAAAAATATCGTCTGCCGCAAATTCACACAGTCAACGCGCACATTACGAAGCGTTGAAAATCGTGTTCCATTGTGCAGAACGCTTTAAGGCCGCCTTAAAAATGTGCTCGTTTGTGCTGCACATCGCGGCAGAAGTTTGCCTGTTGTATAAGAGTGAAAACGCATCAGATTATAAGTATTACATTGAAGGTACTTTTAAGTGCAAAGCACCTAAGGCGCTCGCCTTGTCCTTGCTCGCTCGCTCAACCGAACTACATAGAGCACCAAGGCGGCGTCCCGGGGTAACGCTGTTGTTCGCGGCGTACCCCAGAGGCTTCGAAAGCCAAGCGCATACATCTTCCCTTCGCTTAGCGCAAAGAAAACTACAGGTACATTTGAGGGAAAATATACGTAATTAACCGGCAGCGCCCGCATTCCTTTAGTTAAGGACGCCCGTTGGGTTGGTTTTTACGCAACGCCGGCACGTGCGGGGAGAAAAGCACAGAGAGAACAGAACTCCCGCTGGCGCAGTTTCACGTAGGGGGCGCGCGAGCACTGCGAAGACGGGAAATTTGAATTGCATGGGGTGGTAGCAGTAAGCGGATAACGGCGGTACAACCCATTATGGCGAATCACTGCTCTGCACTTCCGACAGCTTTCACATTGAGTGGAACGGCTTTGATGTTTTTATCTTCGCCAGGTTTCACCCATGGACGTCGTTTGCCGGTGCACTGTATGAGGCGACGTGAAGCAGCTGGTATGCGGCAGAATCCAGAGAAAATGTAAAGTTGCAACTGAACACGCCACTCGAAAAAGCCTTGGTGCGTGCTATGTGTGTGACATAAAGAACGTTACGTATCAGACCACTTTCAGGCAGTTTCTAGGATTCGTTTGGGTAGCAGTTACACGTGATGGAATCGACGAAATTCCATGAGCGCTAAAAATGCTACGCGATTTGTTGATGAGACTACGCTATGAGACTTTGTTGATGAGACTAAGCTATTCTATAGTTCCTGTCTTCCTTTCTCAGATTTCTGTTTGGAAGCATTCTTGTAAGCTATTGTGAATAAAAAGTTCCACTCAAATTTGACATTTGTTTTAATTTATTGTTCTGTGTTGTTCCTAAACGTTGATTCAAAATCTCAACCTTCGCAGCAATCCTCACCACACTTCCTCACATAATTTTCTTCACGAAGGTACGGGTATAGGTGCCAAAAGAATGGACATCACTGACTAATTGTGTAAGATTCGCTAGGTTCACTTGTTTAAGATGCTTCATGAACGTTTGTTTCGCACTGCCTTCAACGACGCTTGGGCTTATTACCACCGAACTTTAGCGGCAATCCTAACCCCTCTTGTTCTACAAACACTACAAAGTTTGGGGCCGTGTAGAACGAAGAATTACGCCGTAATCGCAACATGAGGCTTGTTGATCCGTGACTGGCGACCTTCTTAACGCTTAGCGAAGGTGAAAAAGAGGATTTGTCCTCACCTAAAGCGGCATTCTCCAGCTATGTATAAGACTCCTCTCTGACTGTCAGAAATCATTTTAAAAGAAAACTGAAATAAGATAATGTTTGTTTCGCCACATTTATGTGCTTGGTGGGTGCTCCAGTCTACCCAGACCATAATTACGGCACAGCAGCTATTGTCTTCTTTCAGCTTTTTTTCTAATCGATTTTCGATGGTCAGAGAGGCGTCTGATACACAGCTGGAGAATGCCACGTCAGGTAAGACAGTACTCTTTTTCACCTTTACTAAGCATTAGGAACGTTGCCAGTCACGGAAGGCAAGCGTGAGCGCTTAGCGTGATAATTCACCACGCCTAAAGCAAGCGTGCAAAATATATCTTGTACTCATGCTTCGCAAGCGTTACGCGTCCCGCGAGTCATGCTTAGGAAGCGTGATTTTTCATTGTAAAAATACGTCACACACTAAATTTTTTCACGCTTAACAAGCGTGAGTGTCGACGATTTTTTGCACGCGTGTTACAAGCGTGACGTCTTTTCACGCTGAAAAATCACGCTTTCTAAGCATGACTCGCGGGGCGCGTAACGCTCGCGAAGCGTGAGTACAAGATATTTTTTGCACGCTTGCTTTAGGCGTGGTGAATTATCACGCTAAGCGCTCACGCTTGCCATCCGTGACTGGCAACGTTCTTAACGCTTAGTAAAGGTGAAAAAGAGTACTGTCTTACCTGACGTGGCATTCGCCAGCTGTGTATCAGACGCCTCTCTGACCATCGAAAATCGATTAGAAAAAAAGCTGAAAGAAGACAATAGCTGCTGTGCCGTAATTATGGTCTGGGTAGACTGGAGCACCCACCAAGCACATAAATGTGACGAAACAAACATTATCTTATTTCAGTTTTCTTTTTAAATGATTTCTGACAGTCAGAGAGGAGTCTTATACACAGCTGGAGAATGCCGCTTCTATACCCTGTATAGAAAGATAGAAGCACCACAACCTACTCGCTGCCACAAGTACACTCGCGTCGGCGAGATGAGCTTCCTTTTGCAAGTTTGGCGGCACCCGGGCGCCCTTCAGAAGGCTGGACACGCACGTCGACGCCTCTTGCAAGCTATTTGCACAGCGGTAATTACACCTGGACTGGTAGGCTTAGATCAGCTGCGGCTGAGCGCAAAATCCGCCGCAAAGAATCCCCGCACTGTTCCGCGCTTCGCGTTGTATCGTCCAGATTTGTGAGGTGCTGCTAAAGGCTTCGCTCGAGCGGCAGTAGAGGCTGTCCCACAAACGAAACGCTGCGAGTTACCGCTGCCGGCTAAGTGTGACAACATCGCTGCACGTACCTTATTTCAGATCGAACTCGCTTCCACACGATCTGCTGCAGCGTTAACGCGATCCTACGCCATTGAGGACCCGTGTAGCAGCAGTTGCACTGGTGGCCTAATATTTTACGCGAGTGGCCGAAAGGGAACAAGTTAACCTGAAATTGCGTGTCCATCTTTTGTATAGAACAAACCCCCGATTTAATACCGGAGCAGCTGTCCAACGTACGTTTTGTGCGTGACGCGGTCTTCCGTGCGGAGCTATCTGCATGTAGAGACAAGTGACAAACTGAGCTGTGGCGGCAGCCCAACGAGAATTAGTGGAGCAGCGCTTGGATCTGTTTGCCGGTCATTTGAGCGACAAGCGAGCGGTTGTCCCGACTGGATTGCTGTGGCGGCTTTCCCGGCGGACAAGCGGCCACTTTAGCCTGTCGTGCTCGGGATAGGTGGGCCTGGAAACGTTCTGCGAAGACGGGAGTCGCAGATACTGGTGCGTGTGTAGCCGAGCATTCTGGACAGCCGTTGCAGTGAAGCGTGCTTTCAGCGGTGTGTGGGGGCGGCTAAAGCCTGCTTGTCGATGCCCCTTTGCAGCGGGGGCCGCACCTCCGAGACGTCCAAGCCGAAGAAAATTATCCCCGAGGGCACGCACCAGTACGACCTGATGAAGCAGGCGGCGTCAACGCTGGGTTCGGGCAACCTGCGGTTGGCCGTCATGCTGCCCGAGGGCGAGGACCTCAACGAGTGGGTGGCCGTCCACACGGTGGACTTCTTCAATCAGATCAACACGCTGTACGGCACGGTGAGCGAGTTCTGCACCGAGAGCAGCTGCGCCGTCATGTCGGCGGGCCCCGAGCACGAGTACCACTGGGCTGACGGACAGACGGTCGAGAAGCCCGTCTCGGCGCCCAAGTACATCGCCTACCTCATGACCTGGGGTCAGGACCAGCTGGACGACGAGTCGCTCTTCCGCTCCGAGATCGGTGAGCTGTGCTCCTGCTTGTTGTGCCCGCTCTTCTTCTCCCTGCTCCTCACGCTGTCCCGTGCAGGGGCGCCCTTCCCAGAGTACTCGTCGTCCATCGCCAAGGCGGTCCTGAGGCAGCTGTTCCGGGTGTACGCGCACATCTACCACCAGCACTTCTCGGAGGTCGTACAGCTGCGTGAGGAGGCGCACCTCAACACCAGCTTCAAGCACTTCAACTCTTTCTTCGTAAAGTTTGACCTCATTGACCGCCGCGAGCTGGTGCCCCTGCAGGAGGTCATCGAGAAGCTCACCAACGAGGACCGCAACGGGAACCCCTCGCACTAGCGACTCTGTCCTTCCACAGAACTGCTGCCAGTCGAGGACAGACCTTTGTTTTTTGCCCTGGTGTGGAGGAGGCCTTCCACAGTATGTGCCCCCGATTCGTGCTTCCTTTTTTTTCCTCCCCTCTACTGCATGCAGCCTTTGCGCACACCCCCTTTAGGCAGCAGCCGTGTGCTTGGACTTTGTCATTGAGAGTGTTCTTTTCTTGTGAATGTGCTCGCCATTGTGTGTGCCAGGGACAGTCCCCTCCTTTTCACCGTTTTCTTCACCCTCCTGCGGCCCCACTCTGGGTAGCTGCCGTTCTTCTGACAGGATTGGCTGGGTGGCGCACCTGCATTGCAGCACAATCCTGCTCTGAGGCGGACGATGTCCTAGCAGTTCCTGTTTCCTTTGCTGACGTTTTCCACCGCCATGAATGTGGATGGACGAGTTTCTTGCATCAAATTTTACTAGAGCACACGCTTCCTGTTGGATGTTTTCAGGTGTCAGAATTTCCCCGCATGTTCAGCCAGGCCTGGAAGCGTGCTCGAGTGTGTATTCATTCCGTAACGGTGTTCTGCACCGGGTTTTTCTTTCTGTCCCTTGTTTTTCTTCTCGCCAGTAAGTTACTTGGTTGACTGATGTGTATAGGATTTCACGCGACTGCCTTTCAGACGCGAAGGAGTTCTCAGTTGTAAAGGTTTGAGCAGGTTACCTGGCCCTGCCCGGCCTTTTCTTCTGCCAGGCACAGCAAGGCGCATCTCCCTTGTGGTTTCTTGTTTTTCCTTCAAGTGGAACTGTGGGACCCTAAACCACGTGGAAGACACCCCCCCCCCTTGGTGCATAAAAGAAGTGTCTCTAGCAACCTTCGACTTGTTTGTGTTCTCTTCCTCTTCCTGGAGCGGTTCCGATTATGCCAGCGGGACAGCTTCGCTACATGGTGGAATGGCATCCTACGCGGGGACAGGAATTTGCGGGAATTGTTTGGCAGCAGCTGCATGTGATCTACCTGCTTCCCGAAATGCTTTTTCCGAGGTGCTGGTTCTTGGCTGCTATGGAAAAAAAAGGGTGCAAGCCCAGTGTAACAAGGGTTGCGGCACAGCAAGGCGCATCTCCCTTGTGGTTTCTTGTTTTTCCTTCAAGTGGAACTGTGGGACCCTAAACCACGTGGAAGACACCCCCCCCCCCTTGGTGCATAAAAGAAGTGTCTCTAGCAACCTTCGACTTGTTTGTGTTCTCTTCCTCTTCCTGGAGCGGTTCCGATTATGCCAGCGGGACAGCTTCGCTACATGGTGGAATGGCATCCTACGCGGGGACAGGAATTTGCGGGAATTGTTTGGCAGCAGCTGCATGTGATCTACCTGCTTCCCGAAATGCTTTTTCCGAGGTGCTGGTTCTTGGCTGCTATGGAAAAAAAGGGTGCAAGCCCAGTGTAACAAGGGTTGCGGCACAGCAAGGCGCATCTCCCTTGTGGTTTCTTGTTTTTCCTTCAAGTGGAACTGTGGGACCCTAAACCACGTGGAAGACACCCCCCCCCCCCCCTTGGTGCATAAAAGAAGTGTCTCTAGCAACCTTCGACTTGTTTGTGTTCTCTTCCTCTTCCTGGAGCGGTTCCGATTATGCCAGCGGGACAGCTTCGCTACATGGTGGAATGGCATCCTACGCGGGGACAGGAATTTGCGGGAATTGTTTGGCAGCAGCTGCATGTGATCTACCTGCTTCCCGAAATGCTTTTTCCGAGGTGCTGGTTCTTGGCTGCTATGGAAAAAAAGGGTGCAAGCCCAGTGTAACAAGGGTTGCGGCACAGCAAGGCGCATCTCCCTTGTGGTTTCTTGTTTTTCCTTCAAGTGGAACTGTGGGACCCTAAACCACGTGGAAGACACCCCCCCCCCCTTGGTGCATAAAAGAAGTGTCTCTAGCAACCTTCGACTTGTTTGTGTTCTCTTCCTCTTCCTGGAGCGGTTCCGATTATGCCAGCGGGACAGCTTCGCTACATGGTGGAATGGCATCCTACGCGGGGACAGGAATTTGCGGGAATTGTTTGGCAGCAGCTGCATGCGATCTACCTGCTTCCCGAAATGCTTTTTCCGAGGTGCTGGTTCTTGGCTGCTATGGAAAAAAAGGGTGCAAGCCCAGTGTAACAAGGGTTGCGGCACAGCAAGGCGCATCTCCCTTGTGGTTTCTTGTTTTTCCTTCAAGTGGAACTGTGGGACCCTAAACCACGTGGAAGACACCCCCCCCCTTGGTGCATAAAAGAAGTGTCTCTAGCAACCTTCGACTTGTTTGTGTTCTCTTCCTCTTCCTGGAGCGGTTCCGATTATGCCAGCGGGACAGCTTCGCTACATGGTGGAATGGCATCCTACGCGGGGACAGGAATTTGAGGGAATTGTTTGGCAGCAGCTGCATGTGATCTACCTGCTTCCCGAAATGCTTTTTCCGAGGTGCTGGTTCTTGGCTGCTATGGAAAAAAAAGGGTGCAAGCCCAGTGTAACAAGGGTTGCGGCACAGCAAGGCGCATCTCCCTTGTGGTTTCTTGTTTTTCCTTCAAGTGGAACTGTGGGACCCTAAACCACGTGGAAGACACCCCCCCCCCCTTGGTGCATAAAAGAAGTGTCTCTAGCAACCTTCGACTTGTTTGTGTTCTCTTCCTCTTCCTGGAGCGGTTCCGATTATGCCAGCGGGACAGCTTCGCTACATGGTGGAATGGCATCCTACGCGGGGACAGGAATTTGCGGGAATTGTTTGGCAGCAGCTGCATGTGATCTACCTGCTTCCCGAAATGCTTTTTCCGAGGTGCTGGTTCTTGGCTGCTATGGAAAAAAAAGGGTGCAAGCCCAGTGTAACAAGGGTTGCGGCACAGCAAGGCGCATCTCCCTTGTGGTTTCTTGTTTTTCCTTCAAGTGGAACTGTGGGACCCTAAACCACGTGGAAGACACCCCCCCCCCCTTGGTGCATAAAAGAAGTGTCTCTAGCAACCTTCGACTTGTTTGTGTTCTCTTCCTCTTCCTGGAGCGGTTCCGATTATGCCAGCGGGACAGCTTCGCTACATGGTGGAATGGCATCCTACGCGGGGACAGGAATTTGCGGGAATTGTTTGGCAGCAGCTGCATGTGATCTACCTGCTTCCCGAAATGCTTTTTCCGAGGTGCTGGTTCTTGGCTGCTATGGAAAAAAAAGGGTGCAAGCCCAGTGTAACAAGGGTTGCGGCACAGCAAGGCGCATCTCCCTTGTGGTTTCTTGTTTTTCCTTCAAGTGGAACTGTGGGACCCTAAACCACGTGGAAGACACCCCCCCTCCTTGGTGCATAAAAGAAGTGTCTCTAGCAACCTTCGACTTGTTTGTGTTCTCTTCCTCTTCCTGGAGCGGTTCCGATTATGCCAGCGGGACAGCTTCGCTACATGGTGGAATGGCATCCTACGCGGGGACAGGAATTTGCGGGAATTGTTTGGCAGCAGCTACATGTGATCTACCTGCTTCCCGAAATGCTTTTTCCGAGGTGCTGGTTCTTGGCTGCTATGGAAAAAAAAGGGTGCAAGCCCAGTGTAACAAGGGTTGCGGCACAGCAAGGCGCATCTCCCTTGTGGTTTCTTGTTTTTCCTTCAAGTGGAACTGTGGGACCCTAAACCACGTGGAAGACACCCCCCCCCTTGGTGCATAAAAGAAGTGTCTCTAGCAACCTTCGACTTGTTTGTGTTCTCTTCCTCTTCCTGGAGCGGTTCCGATTATGCCAGCGGGACAGCTTCGCTACATGGTGGAATGGCATCCTACGCGGGGACAGGAATTTGCGGGAATTGTTTGGCAGCAGCTGCATGTGATCTACCTGCTTCCCGAAATGCTTTTTCCGAGGTGCTGGTTCTTGGCTGCTATGGAAAAAAAAGGGTGCAAGCCCAGTGTAACAAGGGTTGCGGCACAGCAAGGCGCATCTCCCTTGTGGTTTCTTGTTTTTCCTTCAAGTGGAACTGTGGGACCCTAAACCACGTGGAAGACACCCCCCCCCCTTGGTGCATAAAAGAAGTGTCTCTAGCAACCTTCGACTTGTTTGTGTTCTCTTCCTCTTCCTGGAGCGGTTCCGATTATGCCAGCGGGACAGCTTCGCTACATGGTGGAATGGCATCCTACGCGGGGACAGGAATTTGCGGGAATTGTTTGGCAGCAGCTGCATGTGATCTACCTGCTTCCCGAAATGCTTTTTCCGAGGTGCTGGTTCTTGGCTGCTATGGAAAAAAAAGGGTGCAAGCCCAGTGTAACAAGGGTTGCGGCACAGCAAGGCGCATCTCCCTTGTGGTTTCTTGTTTTTCCTTCAAGTGGAACTGTGGGACCCTAAACCACGTGGAAGACACCCCCCCTCCTTGGTGCATAAAAGAAGTGTCTCTAGCAACCTTCGACTTGTTTGTGTTCTCTTCCTCTTCCTGGAGCGGTTCCGATTATGCCAGCGGGACAGCTTCGCTACATGGTGGAATGGCATCCTACGCGGGGACAGGAATTTGCGGGAATTGTTTGGCAGCAGCTGCATGTGATCTACCTGCTTCCCGAAATGCTTTTTCCGAGGTGCTGGTTCTTGGCTGCTATGGAAAAAAAGGGTGCAAGCCCAGTGTAACAAGGGTTGCGGCACAGCAAGGCGCATCTCCCTTGTGGTTTCTTGTTTTTCCTTCAAGTGGAACTGTGGGACCCTAAACCACGTGGAAGACACCCCCCCCCCCTTGGTGCATAAAAGAAGTGTCTCTAGCAACCTTCGACTTGTTTGTGTTCTCTTCCTCTTCCTGGAGCGGTTCCGATTATGCCAGCGGGACAGCTTCGCTACATGGTGGAATGGCATTCTACGCGGGGACAGGAATTTGCGGGAATTGTTTGGCAGCAGCTGCATGTGATCTACCTGCTTCCCGAAATGCTTTTTCCGAGGTGCTGGTTCTTGGCTGCTATGGAAAAAAAAGGGTGCAAGCCCAGTGTAACAAGGGTTGCGGCACAGCAAGGCGCATCTCCCTTGTGGTTTCTTGTTTTTCCTTCAAGTGGAACTGTGGGACCCTAAACCACGTGGAAGACACCCCCCCTCCTTGGTGCATAAAAGAAGTGTCTCTAGCAACCTTCGACTTGTTTGTGTTCTCTTCCTCTTCCTGGAGCGGTTCCGATTATGCCAGCGGGACAGCTTCGCTACATGGTGGAATGGCATCCTACGCGGGGACAGGAATTTGCGGGAATTGTTTGGCAGCAGCTGCATGTGATCTACCTGCTTCCCGAAATGCTTTTTCCGAGGTGCTGGTTCTTGGCTGCTATGGAAAAAAAAGGGTGCAAGCCCAGTGTAACAAGGGTTGCGGCACAGCAAGGCGCATCTCCCTTGTGGTTTCTTGTTTTTCCTTCAAGTGGAACTGTGGGACCCTAAACCACGTGGAAGACACCCCCCCCCTTGGTGCATAAAAGAAGTGTCTCTAGCAACCTTCGACTTGTTTGTGTTCTCTTCCTCTTCCTGGAGCGGTTCCGATTATGCCAGCGGGACAGCTTCGCTACATGGTGGAATGGCATCCTACGCGGGGACAGGAATTTGCGGGAATTGTTTGGCAGC
>NW_027526203.1:62159621-62337741 GCF_048455015.1 Haemaphysalis longicornis
GATGTGGGCATGTGGGCAACAACGTGCATTATATTACAACCGAGGAGGAGCCATCCTCGAACACAGATGCAATCGCAGCACTATCTTCTAAGCTAGAAGCGCTGCTGCCACTAAATGCTGCTATCAGCTCCCTTGCTGCAAAAGTTGATGTGCTTTTGACGCTAAAAGACTCTGTAAACTCGCTGCACGAATCGGTTGAGGCCGTGAAATCGTCAATGTCTGAAAAATATGATCAGGTGATTGCTTCTACAAATAAACATGAAACGGTTATCGGCGAGCTGCAGGGTGAGACCGAGACATTAAAACTCGCGGTACATGAGCAATCTCAGGAGATCCTCCAACTTCGTAGTGAACTTAATGAACTGGAACAATATAGCCGGCTTGCCAACCTCGAAATTCACGGTCTGCCCGTTGAACAGAACGAAGAGCTTATTCCAATCTTACAACAATTGGCAGAAAAACTGGAAATTGATTTCGATAGCAATGACGTTGTTGCCGCTCACCGTATTCCGTCTAGACGTAGACACCTGTGCTGATCAAATTTTCGTCCTCTACCGTCAAAGAAAGATGGATCAACGACCGCGGAAAGCTAAGGACTTTGGGAGAACGGGAAAAGCAACCCCAGTTATATTTCAATGAGAACTTGACCGCCTTCAACAAGAATCTGTTCTGGGCCGCACGGGTGAAAGGCAAAGAAAATCGTTTCAAGTTTGTGTGGGTAAAAAATGGCAAGATCTTCGCAAAGAAAATGGAAGCAGCACCCCTGCTTCGCATAAAAGGCTATGCTGATCTTGATCTGATCACCTAAAACCATGAACTTGTCTTCCGTAGAATGTCCTGATATAACAACTTTCTGTAAGCTAAATTCTAGCGGTGCCAGGTCATTGTCGACGCTTCATGTAAATATACGTAGCATCAGAAAACACTGGGATGAATTTTCAGCTATTGTTCGTGGATGCTTCCCCCCTATCGATGTGTTGGTGTTAACAGAAATTAATATACATGAAGATTTAGTGCCTTTATTTAAGTTACAGCAATACTCGTCCTTTTCGTTTACACGCCGTGTTGGGAAGGGCGTGGGAATTATGGTTTATGTTCGCGATAATTTGGTTGTTTTCTCGATAAACGTTACGTTCACAGTAGCAGAATGCGTTGCGCTTCAAATAAGTTTACAAGACGCAGAATTAACATTAATTGCGGTTTATAGGCCCCCTTCGGAAAACGCAAACGTGTTCGTAAGTGAGCTAGACAACATTCTCGGCAATGTTCGTTCCACGAGATTTATCTGTCTAGTCGGTGATTTTAATCTTGATGTTAAGTTACCCTCACGCCCAATAGAAAACGCATACCTTAATGTTCTGGCAAAGTGGGAAATTCTCCCCACTATTACCTCGTACACAAGAGAAGAACATCTTGGAAGCAAACTGGTCGCCTCTTGTTTGGACCACATCAAAATTAGAGCCCCAAGTGTGCGTCATATGTCAGCTGTCATTAAGCACAAGCTGTCCGATCACTACTTTGTAGGTTGTCACCTTTTTTTCCCCGAACCAGACTTAGTTAGAATAGAGAAGCAGCACTTAACAATACTGGATGTAGCAAAATTTGATAGTTTGATCGCAACTTTTGATTGGATAGAGTTTTTAAGGAATGTCTCCCATTTCAACATCTATAGTGAGTTTGTGAAAACTCTTAACACTCTTAGAAGTAGTGCTCAAAAAAGCATAATTGTAACAAAACGTAATGGGAATGTTCTATGGTTACGTAGTGATATACTTCGATCTATTAAGGAGAGAGACTTGCTTTGGGCACGCTGCAAGCGCTGCCCTAATAATATCTCTCTAAAGAATGAATAGAAAACATTACGTAACAGGGTCACCGCTCTACTGCGCGCTGCAAAACGTTCTCACTATAATAAATTTTTCCAAGATAACAAGCATTGCTCTAGACGCACTTGGTCTACCATTAATGAAATACTCGGTCGGAATACTCGAAAGTCCGCAGCGGCAGTAATCACTAAAAATTTCAGCAACGTACAGGACACGGTGGAGAAATTCAACACTTTTTTCTCTCAGGTTCCTTTGGGGGGCCATTTGGACAGGACTGAAGCTCTCCGAAATGTTAGGAGTAACATTTCTTCAGCTTACCTCCCCCCGATGACGGCAGCAAACCTTCGTGACATCTTATTTAGCCTTAGCCCAAATAAAGCACCTGGTATCGATAAAGTGCGTGTTAACGAACTGCAGCGTAATTTTTTAGTGTTGGAAGAAGTACTTCTGCAAATGATAAATAGTTTCATAGAACACTCTTATATACCCAAGGAATTAAAAACTGCTCTCGTAAAGCCTTTACATAAAGAAGCTTCATTAAAAAAAATTGAAAATTACAGGCCTATTTCCATTGTGTCTACCGTTGTCCAGATTCTTGAAAAACATATTCTCGTAACCATGACCAGTTTTTTGGAAAAGTTTGATGTCCTATCGCGAGAACAATATGGCTTCACTCCGGGAAAATGCACAACTGCACTTTTGGAAGACGTTTCTTATTTGCTGTATTCGGCCTTTGGAAATAACGAGGTTTCATGTGGCCTCTTTCTTGACGTAAGCAAAGCATTCAATTCTGTACACCATAATCTCTTGCTAGAAAAATTAAATCTTCTGGGGTTCCGGGGTCCTTTTAATGCACTGTTAAGGGACTACTTGGACAACAGAACGCAGATTGTTTGTGTGGGGGATTACTCTAGTTCTAAATTATTGTTAAAATCTGGCTTGCCTCAAGGTTCAATTTTATCGCCCCTATTGTTTAATCTCTACACAAACGATCTGCCTTCGGTGGTGACATATTGCCGTATTTTTCAATACGCTGATGATACAGTCCTTTTGTCGACACGCCCCGCTTACTGTGAATCAATTAATGCACTTCAAAAAGATGTGCATTCTGTTATGAACTGGTTTGATGTTAATTCCACCACGGTAAACACACAAAAAACAAAGCTCGTATGTTTTCGAAATCCGCACAAGCAAATTTCACTCAATCTACAACTTTTTCTACACCCTTCTTCTTGTGTTTCCTGCACTTGTGCGCCGATTTTGTATTCCGACAGTGTAAAATATTTAGGGACCTCTTTTGACTATGATATGACATGGAATACGCATTTCGCTAATATCTGTAGTAAGCTCAGGGGATTATCGTGCATTTTTTATAACTGCCGACATCTTATGACATTCCAGACTCGCAAAATCATTCTTCATGCACTTGTTTACAGTTCTTTACGATATGCCATTACTGTTTACTATCATTGTTCAACTACGTGGCGTTTAAAGGTCAACTCCATTTTGAAAAACATACTTCGTAGTGTCGCCTATAATATCAATCTTCCAAATGACAGCAATCTCTTTTCAGCGTTACACTTGCCTTCCTTTGACAACTTGTTTTTACAAACAGTGATTTGTGCTCATTTCTGGAACAGTGATTTCCTTGTTAATCATGTACCTGCAAGACCATTACGACACCATATGCGCTTCGATGTACCCAGATGCTTCACCCGATTTGGACGCTTCGTTAGAAAATATTTTGTTCCCGCCACCTTCAATTCACTTCCTGATGCCATATTTGCTGTGCAATCAAAACGTTCTTTGAAATTATATATCCGTGGAAACCTGTTTTGAAATGTGGAATGCTTGCTTTCCTACGTGTTAGTTCAGTTTTATATTTTTCTATAGTTACCGGCGGGTTTCAGTGCACTGATGTGTACGCCTTCTGTTTCTGCCTCTGACTGCCGGGTACAGCCCGACAAGCCTTTCTGGCTTGGGCTGACCCGACAATAACTGTATTATCACTATGGATCAATAAACAAATTTATTATTATTATTATTAAAAATAAAATTTGTTCCCATGTGACGTGCGAATAGGGACACCCGGGATTTGCACATCGCTTCCGCGTAGGAGGCATGTGCACGCAATTTTTTGGCTGATACCTTCAGTGCTAGGTGCATCTACTCCAAATCATTACGTCCCCGCAGCACTGGAATCACGAAACAGTAGCCTAGATATCGGCGCTGCCATGTAGGTAAGAGGTAAGTGATTGATAGCACACGTACTCGCTCGCACGGGTACGGAATGAATTGGCGTAAAGCTTGCCAACATGCCGCACAATTATTCTTCCAAATTTCTGCCTGCGCGTCTCTTAAGGCCTGGGCGGTACTCTATAAAATAATTTTTTCCTATTTTTAGCATTTTAGATGCGTTTTGCAATAGTGGCATAGGCAAGCACTGAAATTTCTTGGCACGTATGCACATTGCGTAAGAATTTTGGCCTGGTGCAGAGTTGGTGCAGAGTGCTTCCCCTTCTCGCACACACGCCCACACAAACATTTTGCAAAGTATATTGCACCTTACGCGCTGGACTGCACTGGCGTGCCCGTACGAAAGCAGTCGCTGTTCGCTTTGATCGAGATAAGCTGCTTTCTCAAGCTGATGCACAGTCAGGTGCGAAAACTCTCTATTAAAAAACAAATTAACGTCTATGTACACCTGTGCCATCTTCCGATAGGCAGTGTTGGTATATTGTTGGCACATTTTATAGCAAAGTTTTGTGTGTACACCGATGAAAGGTGGTGAACAGGCACTTGTACCTGCAAATTACTATTGCTGCCGAGGCAATGGTGCATTTTAAAGCCAAAGAACAACAGCTGCACTGGCACGATATGAACATTCGGAGACGTTGAAACCAAACCTGCAGACGCTAATACCTTTACCAAAATAAAAAAAAAAACAATTATGGTCTTTCCAAGCAAAAGGGGTCCGAGAATCATGCCTTCATACCTAAAAAGAAAAGCCCTTCTAGTTCATGGGTGCACTACAGTGCTACTGTAGAGCCACAGCATAGTAGCTAGGCCACGTTTTTGCAGGAAGCTGCACACCTGGCAATGCAGAGCCAGATGTATGGTGGGTGCTCATTTTTGAAATGATTTGGGCATTTGCAATCACCTAAATGCATTTGAACATCTTCCCGACCTGTTAACCTGAACCTTATGGCATGAAACTTGTTCTTTGTAAACCGTTGGGCAACGTACTGTGCGGCATGCTTGCCCAGTCAGGATCTTGCAACGATCATTCTGAGCCCCTCTGTGCACTTGTTAGTGTGCAGTAAAAGCCGAAGCCACACCTACTTGCATCTTTCGGCCCATGTAATATATCTTTGGACAAGCATGAGTTATAAAACACCCCTTTTTCTGTAAAGCTCCTCTTGTGTGGGTGGGTGTTTTTTTTTGTTTTATTATCGTACCCCCTCTCTCCCTTGCCTGTCCTCTCTGTGTGCCTGTCCTGCTCTTCCCCAACGCCCACACCAGCAGGCGTTCCGGAGACCACCCCTAGGTGCGACAAATTCCGCCTGTTGGTGGACTATCCTTTCTATATTACAATCAATGAATAAATTCATTCATTGATTAACAGTGCACTGTCAGGATTAAAGCAAATCATGCTAGCATAGTTTAGGCAACTGCATTGTTACACAAATCTTGCTTTCAAGTCGATGTACAAAAAATATTAGGCAAAATGCTCAAATGCAGAAATTTCAGTAGACGTGACTTGTTAGAAAACCGGGTGACCTTATAGATGTGCTGAAACAGTGCCAATTTTGCCTGTAAGAACCGAAGGTGTCATCCTAGTACATTCAGGTTCTTATAAGGGTGGAAACTTGGGCTAGTCGGTATGCCGTAACTAGAAAACAGCGTGAACAGATGAATTCACAAGGAAAAGAAAGACACAAACACTGATCCCAACTGAAGGTTTATTTTGCACACAGTATAAATGCCCACATTATAAGTAAAGAAAAGGTGAAACCTATACAATGACAATTTTAAGCGCATACAAAACATAAACACGATACCAAGTACTGTAGCGAGGCCGCGGCTGTAAACACACATCACGTTAGAAACATCGTATGTGGGTCCAACTTCCCTTTCGTGACCACACCTCTAGGAAATCTAGTTGCCCCTTTGTGACCATACATCTAAGAAATCCAGTTCCTTAGTGGAGGGCGAAACGGGCTTTATGCTCATGCACATTTTACCTAGTGTGCAGTCTCTAACGCCGCAACTAAGTCATCTGCAGTTTGGTTTCCATGTCTGGAGATGACCAACGCCTGATCAATGCTTGGTGAACACCGCCGTTTTAGCAGTGTATGCCCACTAACACTAACCAGCGTATGCCCATTAACTTTTTTGGACACGTAGCCATGCTCCCTTAGCCTTTCACTGCGCCATAAGTGTGTAGAGCAAACCATGCCTTCACAGCAGAAACAAACCTGTCGCAGGGCTTTGTGACACATGCTAGCCTTTCTTGGGTACCTGGATGTACTCACCCCCATGCGCTCAATTGCTTCATTAGTTGAATGCAAGGGGCCTCCCCCCACGGATAATTGGAACTACGCACCATCGCGCCGGGAGCTTAAGTCCTGGCGCACGGCTGCACACGAGGTTGCCTCGGCTACGGAAAGGAGAAAAAAACAGAGAGACAAGCAAATTGGGTAAAAGTATATCTAAAACTTTCATAGCGGATGTTTTGGAAAGAGTTTTTTGTGGACGGCGTCGATGTGGACACGAGTTCAAGGTGTGGGGTATGCTAACAGATGGCATCATTTCTGAGGTTAGAAGCATAGAGATTGTCTCGGCCAGTAAGAACGACGAGGTATTGAATGAAGCACGCACGGGGCGGCCGCTTTTCTGGTGAAGGCGAAAAGCAAAAATGCCCGTGTGTACGAGATTTCGGCGCACGTTAAAGATCGCCAGGTAATCAAAATAATCCGGCGCCTCATCGCCTGCGTTGCGTCGGTGCGTTAAACCCTACAGTCAATCAATCAATCAGTTGAACGAAGCACCAGTGCCACCATTGCATGGAAGAAATGACCGGATGAATGCTACCCATCTCTTCTTCAGTTTTGGAGTACGCGAATAGAGCCTTCCGCTACAAGCAGTGGTTAGCGAAAAAAGTTCTATTTATCGTCTTCAAGCATAAAAGGCAGGTTTCATTCTTGTGTTTTTAAGCATTCAATAGCGGGCATGCTCTACTGCTCCACATTTGCATTGTACGGCTTTTGTGCTTCACTGTCGTTAGTTTGAACTTTCCTTAATTTGAGATGAGGTGGCATGCCCTTGGAGTTCGAATTATTCAGAATTTACTGAATAAGCTTGAGAGAAACATAACACCAGAGGAGATATAAGAACAGCATGGTTTCTTCTATGCCACACATAACCAATACCTCAGCTCGATCCCAAATGATCAACATTGATACATACCGTATTTACTCGCATAATGATCGCACTCGCATAATGATCGCACCCTTGACGTTTGTCGTCAAAATTCGATCTTTTAATTTCCCGCGCAATCAACGCACCCCGAACTTGCCGCAGCAGTACGTCATGTGGGACAAGTCTAGCTGATGATGATCGTGCTTACCTATACTTCCCTTTCAAAGCAGACATGGCTATATTATGGCCGCACACTTGCTGATATTAACGACATCGGCAAGCATGGGTTCAATATTGATGAGGAAACAACTCTCACTAAATGCACATAATGTACTCACAATAAAAGAAAAAAAATGCGCTCAGCTTGCTGAGTCGGCCCCCATGTCTGTTTTGATGTCCCGTACTGTGACAGCGGCAGCCACTTATTGGTATGTCATTGGCTGGTGTGGGCACATGGCGTGGTGGGGGAGGGGGATTCTGTGTATGTATAAATAGTTACGTCATTTCCAATAAATCGAGTTGAAAGTCAGCGCTAGTACTGTCCATTTCTTTCTTTTTGTGTCCCTGTTAGTTCGCGCTGTTCCCCAAGATGCAAGTACACCAACTCGCCCAACTCGCCACCCTGCTACTTATTGGTTGCCTGTTGTCACCTCGCAGCAAACTTGTTCCGGCGCATTCCTCAATTCATGAAAACACTGCATTTAGCGTCACTTTGCAAAGCGGCTGGCGGCGGTTTGCGGAGTTTTTATTATGATTTTATTATTTTTATTATGTTCATCAGACCTGTTGTAAAAATTCTGACCCGCAACTTGCTTGCGTTTTCTGTGTTCAAAAGTTTTTCGCGAAAAATTTACGCCGCATAATGAACGCGCCCCAAAATTTGCATCAAAATTTTCGAAAAAAAGTGCGATCATTACGTGAGTGAATACGGTAATCTGGAAAAAATATGGAAAGAGCAAGCGACAGGTCATTAAAAAAATTAGCCCTTTAGACCTTGCAGGGAAGCAACAACATAGAATGTCAGTGGAGCTCTGAAGCAGTATTCTCGAATCTCGTGAGAAGAATCTAAGCCAGCAAACAAACAGTTCCAGAGTTCCATTCCACTGATCTCTGGGCTAAGTTATCAGAAGCATAGCAGTGTTTTAGTGTTTATAAGTTTTGGATATGCACTCACCCAATGTGTTAATAAGACATTCATTTGAGGCTGGCCCTGCAACATCTCCCTCTGAAACAAATGCCTCCGAAACAAACGAGTAAGGGAAAATATGACAATGGTCAAGGTGCTAGCAACTTTTTTTGCAAAGGAGGACTAGGCAGCGTTTGAGATGCAAATGACTTTATATCTTTCTGTTGCCTTCTTCTCCATAGTCGGAGGACTGATTGCGTGGTGCCAGGAGAGTTTATGCATTTGCTGCTGCAGTCAACTCAGTGGACTGACTGAATGCTGCTGAGGGAGGGGGTGCGCGTACTACTGCCATGCGCGCTGTTCAATTTCAGAAGCTTGTTTTGAGGTAAAGTTCGAGATCGTTCCATGCTCCTCCTTTGGCTTCAGGTTTTTCTTGCTCTGTGCGTCCCCTTTAGGCAGATTGCAAATAGTATGCAAAGTACCTTTGCTTCTCTAAATGAGCATTAAACTCAAGGGCTCAGCTCTTGGGAACGAACGATCATTCTACCCACACCAATAAATGAAGTGTTTGTTTGCCTCTCCTTAGCCTGGGACAATGTAGTTCGACCTGTAAAGCATGGTACATGAATACACAGAACCATTTGACTTGACAGTATGTAGGCGTATGAAAAGTGACGGAAACCTCGTGTGTAGAGTTCACCATGCGGCTGGCAGCTGAGATGGAACTTAAATGGCAGTTTTCTGAGGGGAGGGTAGCGCATTTCATAGAGAATTTCAGTGAGCTATTGTTTTCGACATTCATGCTACCCCTTGTATGGACAGTGGTCATCCATCCAGCTTGTTGAGTAGTCAGTGAGGATTGACCAAAGCAGGCTTAGTTTAAAGGGGCCATGAAGACAAAACATAGGTTTGGTTCATTAAAAAGATTGCCTCTTTAGAATCATACTGACACTTTTAAAGTAAACTTCATTGAAATACGCTATGTAATTAGGAAAAAAGGGAATGGCCATGCAAACCACTAGCTCATTTCCCGCAACAGAACCAATGATGCCATACCAGCCTCCTATGCGATTGGCGGACGGCGGCAAAAGCAAACGCAAATTAGGCAGAGCTTATGAGCTTGCCAAACGAGCTACGTGCGCTTAAATTTCAGGCAGATTCTTTTCAAAGCAGTAAGAACCGTTGGGCCGAGAGTGGAAGTTACGAAAGGACAAACATATAAGTACTGATGCGTACTGCTGTTGGTACTGCGTGCAATATGCTTGATTTAGCTGCACAGGACGGCGGGGCTTTGGGGTTGCCTCAGACGACTCTGGCCGATTGACGCAAGCAACGGTGTCTTACGTGACCATATTTGTCAAGCGAGCACTATGTTTCACGAAACGATTATTTTCTCCCTGAACAAACACAAGCCAGGTTTAAATACGGTCAAAAACAAACCAAAGGCAGAAAACGGCTTGCCGCGGTATGGTGGCGCCATCTAGTTTCACTAATGGTAAACAAAGCCTCGCAATTGGCTGAAGATCGGTCAGTTCCTGTGATGTCATGGCAGACGTCTTGGATTTTGTGAGAGAATAAAAATTTTATTTTAAATAGATGAATTTTTCAGTAAATAACGCACTGTTTGCTTCCGGACAAGTGCTGGGGCCACAATAAAACATGAAATCTTTCGAATAAAACAAACTTGTATTGTGTCTCCATGGCCCCTTTAAGAGGGGACACTGGTCTTAAAACCGCTCCTAATACAGTGAAACCTCGATATATCGAACAGCGCGGTGCCCGCGAAATAGTTCGATATAACCAGAATTCGATATATATAATCACGTAGAAAACGCGTCATAAACTGGTACAAATCAATAAATGAACGAATTGTGGAGTAAATACTCACTTGGTCTTCAAAGTATTTATTCTTTTGGCTTAAAGTACTGCAGCAGGGTAGCCTGGCGTGTTATACACGACTTCCTCAACGTAGTCCAAACGTTCCACAAGCGACATGCCGGTGCCTTTTATAGCGCTGCTATAGCGGTGCGGTAGGGCCACAACCGCTGAAGCCTCCGTCGAAGTCGGGAGCGGGGCACTATCAGAGTTTGCGGGTACAACCTCAGCAGCGCCTTCGTTTGTGCGCACAGTAGTAACCTCCGCTAGGATCTCCACACCCGTCAACTCCGCCGTCGTACCGGTGCTGTCGTCACCGCCAACTAAGTCATCAATGCACATGCTTCGTGGCTCAACCCCAACAAAGCGCTCCAGCTGGCCTAGGTTTCTTCAAGGTCGCATTCTTCTTTTGCTAATTCAGCTTCGGTGCAACCGATGCGCAGCAGTCGGGAAAGCCCATCGCGCCACCGCTATCCTCGAGGGTACTGCGGGATAGCCCGCCGCCTGTCAACAGAGCGCGAGCGGTCTGGGAAGTCTGGGGTGGCGGAGTTCGATATACCCATTTCATGTCCGTCCCAGTTCGAAATAAATAATTAAAAATGCATGTGATTTCCCGCGTGATATAGAAAGTGTTCGATATAGGCAATAATTCGATATACCCGTGTTCGATATATCGAGGTTTGACTGTAATTTTCAAGTATACTCTGTGAAACGTGCCAGTCTTGCTGCTTTTATTACTGATTTCAAATGCGGCACTATTTTTTAGTGAGTCAGTTAGTTCCTAAGATATATTAGAGATATTTAGCCATTTTTTGAGGAACTATAGATAAGACAGTGTTAGCCGTAAAACTGGAATCTTTACATTTTTCAATACTATGAACCCTAGTGAATGCGATAAGAGAATTGGTTTTTCGATTCACCGCTTGGAACTAATTTTACAGCTCAATAATGTTTGGTGCCAACAGTGACAAGGAACCACTTTGAATGCCCATTTCAAACACCAAAGTTTAATGAGCTGTAAAATTATTTCAAGCGATGCGTCAAAAAACCAAGTGGTACCTTGTTCAGCTGCATCCTTCCAGCTGTTTTTTTACAAAAACTGTCAAAAAATCCGATGGTAAGTACGTCCAAAATTTTAAAAATGTTATCCAGCTAGTACTGGATGATACATTTTACGGTGAACAAAAAACGTACTGAGAGAGAGAGAAAGAGAGAGAGAGAGAGAGAGAGAAAGAGAGAGAGAGAGAGAGAGAGACAGAGAGAGAGAGAGAGAGATTAAACTTTATTGTTAGAAAAAGGGTTGCGATGGAGCTATTTCAGCTCAGTCGGAGTGGTTCCTTGTTCCCAGGTTCCCATATGCTTCCCGAGCCTCCTGGCCCCTGTTGATTAGCCGAACTTGGTCTTCCAGGGCGGGGCTGGTCAGCAAGTACTGACGTGTGTGCGCACTGAGCATCAGTGCGCGCAGCGCAATATCAGGCGCCGAGCGGCGGTTGAGCCGCCTGGGTCACCGTGACGGCTTTCCCGCAGTGCTGGGCATGCCTGAGTCACTTGGTAACGCGGCTGCCTTTACAAAATGTCACCTGTATAACCACGTCCCAACGTAAAAAGCGTTAACCCTGGAAGAAACACTCTAAACTTTTTTTCCACCCATATACTCCCTAGAGGTTCTTTTTCGCCTGTCCTCTAGTGATCCTCCTTGTAGGAGTTTTTTTACTACATGGAACAGGGAGGTTTTGTTTACCTCCTCAAAACAGGGTGTTTTTAGGTGATAGAAAGAAGGTAGTTAGGGAGTGTTAAGAAATGTTAGGGAGAATTGAAAGAGATCAAAATGGAGTATTCTTTACTTCCTCAAGGCGTTTTTAAGTGATGTTTATGGACTTTTTAGGCGGTTGAATAGGAGCCTATTATGGCTCCCTTGGGAAGTACTTATGTTATTTTAGGGGCGTTTTGAGGAGGTTCAAGGGAAGCATTTACTTCTTTTGCATGGAGTTTTACGTTTTGTAGGCCTCGCGAGGGAGTTTTTAGGAGGTTCAAGGGAAGCATATATTTCTTTTGAATGGAGTTTTGCAAAGTTGGGGCGGTTTTGTAGGCCTTCCGAAAGGAGTTTTTTCAAGGCCACAAGGGAGAGTTTCTAGTTCCCTGCGGGAGTACTGATTTCACACGGTTTTTCTCGGTTTCAGGTTTATTTCAAACGAACTTTCGCATACAAGTTTACATGGTACATGGTGTACACAAGGAGGCTCCGAAATAAAAACTTTGGGCGACCTCCTATAAGAAAGCAAAAATGGTAAATTGCTAAAACCACGCCAGTTAGGAATGGAAGACAGCAATAGAATGCTAGTTGAACAAACCGTAGAATTAATATTACTACAAGAACTGGAAATACGCGAAAAACAAAGATAGGCGCAAACACAACCACATCGTAAGTGAAATCATTATATAATAATAGCGGGTCGGGAACGCGTCAGTACTTATCAGAACGCATCAGCACTCAGTACAGAAAGTGAAAAAAAATGGTTGCAGTGGTTTACAACAAGAAAATTTCAGTTGGTGGTGAAATGAGCGATCTGTGTGCTAGTTGAACAAACTTGAGAAACAATATTACTACAAGAACTGGAAATACGCGAAAAACATATATGCACAAACACAACGGCATGGTAAGTGACATCATTATATAATACTAGAGGATTGAGAACGCGTGAGTACTTGTCAGTGCGCATCAGTACTCAGTACACAAAGTGAAAAAAATGGTTGCAGTGGTTTACAACAACAAAAATTTTTTTCAATTGGTGGTGAAATGAGCGAGAGCTGTGTAACGATTTGATATTGAAAGGTAACAAGCATTTTGTAGATGGTAAAGGCACAAGAGTTAAATGATGTAGGAGACAGACAGCAATGAGATGGCTATGGATAAATGAGTAATATAAAGAACGAGAAATATGCTGCGGAAAATACCAGTGCGTTTTGATAAAGACACAAATGCGCCAAGAAAAGTGACCCAGTCTGAGGGGTTAATTGCAAGGGTATAGAACAGAATGCGTGGTTTTGCGACAGCTTCTTCAGTGAGAAGAAAAAGCCATGTAATTCGTGTTTTTCCGATAATTTTAAGTTGATTCATTTAGCACCAGTTGCCAACTTTATTTAGATAATTGTTTCAAGTTATATTAGTTGGTTAATATTATTGCTCACTAAAAGATAGCTGTATTATCAGCATACTGAAGGGCCCATCAAATATCCCCTGTTCAGTAAAAAAAAAAAGAAAACGTCAGAAACATAATACGAAATTCTTTAAACTACTATCCAATGATTACAGGATTGAAAACAAATAAAATATTGGTGAGGGATATTGATGCAATAAAAGTTAATTAGTTCTAAATCCTTCACACGTGGTTTGGTGCTGGCAAGGTCCAAAAAGGCATGTTCCACAAACGTTAGAGCTCTGTGTGCCTTCTTGAGATATTGAATGTTGAAAACCCAGAACGATGCAAACAGACTACACAGTCCTCCCAGTAAAGATGATGCAGTCAAGACACTCTGGCCATCGATGCGGAGGCTAATTTCCCCGTTCGCGGAATGCAGGCAGGGAGTCAAAGGAACATCTACCTGAAAAAGCAAAAAAGAAAAAAAAATGACCCACATGTAAAATTCCAAACAGACACTATGGTTAAATGAACTTAATAATTCGGTACAGTAATAAAATTGTTATGCCAGGTTCCCTGCGAAGATTCAGTACTTAAATTAGGAATGCAAAGGCTTCATAAAACCAAGTGCCAGTACATTAACCATCGTGGCTTTTGCAGCAATAAAAAAGATATTACTTCCGCACAATATACTCGAGCACAACTTTAAATGACAGTGAAGTTAAAATGCAAGTCTCTCTAGGTTGATAGATTAGCTCACGGAGAACACTATGATACCCCTCTTACACCTGGCATTTTTTTTAAAATAAGGTTGAAACTAGCAAAAACACGTTTTCACAGGAAGGGCTTAAGTGGCCTGACGCGCACAACTTCTTTCTTGGCTGCCGCTGGATGGTGCTACTCGTCCATACTTGGGGTGGCAGTACCGCTTTCCAAGGGAGCATGCGAGCTACGCATGAGAAAATCGTTCGACGCTAAAACTTGCGGGGCCTCAAAAGGCCAATGTTTTTCTTCAGTGAAGCGTAAATACTGATCACAGGTCCAATGGAGAAACATTTTGCTTAGTGGTCTCGAACGGCAAATGACAGGGGAGTTTGGGGAAGCATGAGCGATTTGACCGGAAGTGACCAAACTGCTTGGTACGTGGTAATGTTGTATTCAGTTGCTTGTATACTGCTATTAATCACCGCTGCTTCACTTGCTTCCGGTTTATCCTGATGCAAACAGCGACTGCAGTCGTGTTTGCGTCACGTTTGATGAGCAGTTGAACAGCGATTTCTCAGCACTTAAGGCATCTTGGCACTAAATCAATGCTGAAATGGCTATGCGGAGGTCCGACTTCCGTTTGAAATCAACTTGCTGGTTGTCTTCAATGACCCTTTAACAACAAGTTACCCTTATGCCTCATCACTGCAACCGATTGTTCCTCCGTGTGGTGCAAAGTGTGCTACTGTGAGTATTTTCAACGTGAAACGAACCGTTTCTGTGATTTGTAGGACTGATTCTGCTATTAATTACTGCAGTGACAACAAGCTATGAAAGAAAATCCCGCCATCTCCACGAAGTGAATGATGATGAGAGGGGCGAATCTAAAATGCTTATCAGCAGACAATGTGACGCATTAAGTGCAAGCTGCTTTCATAGTGTGTGCATTGACATTAGGATATGGCCCCCTGGCAGAATGATGCGGTGCGCGAGATTTTGCCGTACCTAAAAGGACAGGCAACTCATTTTTACGGAGTATAGGATCTTTAAAAGGGTTGCGAGTTGGGCGAGTTGGTAATTATGCATTGCGAAAAATAAACTGCGCGCAAATTAACGAGGACAAGAACACATAAAGACGGCACAAGCGCACACTCGCAACTAGTTTATTATTGCACAATTCAAAGCTTTATATGCCCAAGCGCCCAATTGCCGCGCCCCCAATGCGTCACAGTTCTCGGCGCACTCAGCTGAAAATACTAAAAAACCGTAACAACAAAACCACAAAACGAACTTCGAGGCGCACGAAAGGCGAAAAATCAGCAAAGATAACCGCATCATACATGGATTAAGACCCCCCTCCCACCCCCAACACGCATTCCCAGAAGCACCGAAATAGCGCTCAATGTGCGTCTAAATATGCGACTTCTCGATTAAGCAGGGCGATAGAGGGATGACTGACACATTCGGAACCAGCTTTTCTGATGTGGCTGGCTTCTACAATTTCTCGCGTTTGCTGGTTCTTATGTCGCAAAAGCATGGCTGTGCGCTCAAACACAGGGACACAATCAGGTCTGCATGCGCGGCAATGAGAAGATAAGTGTGCTCAGGTCACGTTGAAAAATGAAAAAAAAAAAAAAAATATACGGTACTTTTAGACGTCGTACGCTCGAGTTTGTGACAACGTACCCGTGTGCGGCTCTGTCCTGAAGTTCGGAGAAATGCAGGCGGGTTGTGTTATATTTCTCGTCTTGCATTACGCTTTCTTTTATATATTAGCGCCCTCTTTCCCGATCTCTCTACCTTCCTTCCCGCTTCCGTCTGACTGCGCTGATTTTCGCCAGCACGAAGTAACCGTCACGTTGCTTTGAAACGACGCCGCGCGCGACAAACGATTTTATCTCGAATGCCCTGTTACAAACCGGCCTACAAAGGAATGCGAACGCATACCCCAAAACCCACAAACAAGTAAAATAATACGAGTGTGCGCTTTTTTCTTTGCCCGTGCGTGTACGAGCTGTGAGCGGCACGGGTACCCGGGTACTTCGCTGTTAACCCTATCCAAACGTTTGACAAACGCATCGACTGATGAAAGACCACTTACCAGCGAGCTGTCCACACCTGTCGCCGTATCCAAATGCTGTTTGCGGCCGTTCCTCGTGTGACAGGGGCAAATGAAAATCTTTCCACCAAATGGCACTACTAGTCCTTCACAAATAAGAAAAAACGACGGCCCAAGGCGAGGCTTGAAGCTCCGGCCGTGCCGAGTCACCGGCCGCGCTGCGTTGATAGTTGTTTACATCCGGGCAGCCAGTCGTGCCGCCAGGGCAAGTTGAGTCGCGGCAGTCGGGTGCGTTGGCGCGCTGGCACGAGAATTTAAATCGTCTATGTATGCGCAAGCAAGCGAAGCAGATGAACATTGCAATTGTTTGCAACGGCGAGAACTGCATCTTCGTTAGCAGCAGAGTTTGACAACACCTATCGCCAAAATAAACAGATTGAGACAACACGGCCGCGCTCTCTGCCTGTGATCGCGCTGGTTGAAGCATCTATACGGGTATACGTACGGTATTGGTTTTGTAGCTGCGTGCAACCGTCGCGTCCTGCTTACTCGTTCTAATTAGCATTAGGCCACGGTTGAAGTGCTGGTGCACGGAGACAACAGAAGACTAACATGGCGACCGCCCGCTTGAGATGATTACCTCAGATAGGGCGTTTATTGTGGACGTGGTAGTATACAAGGAACGGAACGCCATCTCACAAATGGTGTTAGGTCGTTCTAAATCCTCCCTTTTGCTACCCGGATGGGCAACGGTACTACCATGGAGGTTCGTCCACTTCTTTAGATCATGCCTAGGGAGTACATTTTTTGCTATAGGTACTTTTCAGGGCACATTACTTGATTAAAACTCCATTTCCGGCTAGTTTGCGTTTACAGTGAATCGCAGTAGGAGCACGCCATCAAGCAGCAATGGCTCAGAACAAAGCCTCCAAGAAAGATGGCGGCGACGACAGGGAGGAAGAGGTGGACACTCCAACGGCCATATATGCTTATGCCGTAGTCGGCGTAGAAGTGGTGCGGACTTATTTTCTCATGAACGACCCTCTAAGTCCAGACAAAAGTCTGGAATGTTTAGAAGGGGAGCTCTTGCTCTCAAATGGCCGCAGCATGCACCAGCAGATGTTGAAAGGCATGTACAAGTGAAAAAGGCCAATAAATGTTCATGTTCCTGTCACGATTGATCTTTTACTGCGGCGGATCACACGTTTTCCCAGATAGTACGTTTTCCCCTTGCGTTTTTGAGACTTACCATCGGGGTTCCATTGTACGTGCTGACTTCACCGAAAATATCGTTGAAAGACAATATTGGTCTGCCGCCCCTGCCAAGTAAATGCCTCTCTTCTCTTTCCTGCCCACCTCTTGTGCTCTGCCTTCCGGCTCAGCAATGCCATGGCTCCACGAAACCCGCCAGCACACCTTTAGATCGTTAAATCAATTTGCTGGATTTCCACAAAAAGCAGGAGGAGCTCGCACAAAGAGAGCTCAGATTTTTGTAGATGCGAATCGGCCGTCAAATTTTGCACACCAGGCTCAATTTGCATGCATGACTGGGCATAGTGGGCTCGTTGAGACACCATCAATAGAGAAGCGAGGGAAGCCATTACCTGCCTTCTACACCTAACACCAGTTTATAAACTACAGAAGAAGCTGGCCTTAACACCATTGACGACAGGCATGTTTTCTTAAAAGGAAGGTGTATTCGTCTGAGGTTGCCTTAAGAGGGTATATGGGCCTCCAATCCAATATACCACCATCTACCTCTTCAAAACCCCCTTCTTGAACACAAATATTACTGACTGCAAGCCTCTGGGTTGGTCTAGCCATGTTGTTCCACAACTTGCACCCAGTCTTGGTATTTGAGACACATTTGATTTCGACGCCAGTGTTTCAGGGAGCCTCGTCACCACAGTATTTGTGAACCCTGACGTGCACTTTGTCAAACCTGCCACTACTATGCCACTCAGAGGCCCCTGACAACACTCGCTGAGCTAAAAGTGATTTCCGAGGCATTGACGTTTGTAGCACGTTTTAGGCCAGAATAATCACAACCTCTCGTGATTTTCACAGACTCAGTGCAATCCTTCCAAGACCCTTAGAAAGTATCCCATCAAGTACCCATATTCCAAGCCAGCCGCGCAAAGGCTGCAACGCTTTACTTCAAAGGGAAGAGGACCCAGAGGACGTCAAATCCTCCACAGCGACGTGTGGATGGTGGCAAACGTATACTGCTGTGATCCGTCTACTACCTTTAGTTCCAGTTGACTCTGTCACAGAGTTTACCTTTGACAAACACCTTCTGTGCTTCACCCGTGCACTTATCCCATTGTGTGGATCTAAATCATTTTGCTCCTCATTTGCACGACCACAGACATTCCGGTCTTGCCGTGGTCTCCAGCATTCCCAACAGAAAGCACTGTTAAGTAGTGTGGGGCAAAACCCACACCAGCCGCCTGACAACAGATACTGGCTTTTTAATCTGTATCGTAGGAGCCTTTAGATTTCCTCTGTTCCAGTACATTTAGCCTCACTTCTCCACACCGTTTTATGCTGCAGAGCGAACTCTTAAAATAACTAAAAAACAATCACTCATCTATTTTAAAAGGGGCCATGAAGACAAAATGCAAGGTTGTTTCATTTGAAAGATTAACTCGTTAGCATAACACTTGTACTACTATAAACGCAAAATTTACTAAATTGAGCTATGCAATTAGGAAGAAGCGAATGGCCATGCAACTCACCAGCTTCTTTTCTGCACTGAATTTATGAACTTTTAAAGGGACACTGAAGTGAATTTGTCAAGCTCCCGTTTTTGCTTGCACTGGGTAGACTGGCTCTAATTAGCACACTTTTCATCGTTTATCCGGTTGACAAATCGGTAATTATTTTACAAAGCGCGAAAGAAGAAAAACTACCATGCGCAGTTTGCGGCGGCCGCACTAAGGCTGTGACGTTGGGAGGAGGGGGCACCGTGATTGGACGATACTCAAGGTTACCAATCAAAGAAGGTTCGGTTTCGGTTCTGTAAACACAACCTACGGCGTTGTTGGGTGGGCATTCTCAATATCTCAGTAATCATCGTACCGCGCTTCTGCCATGTTGTCGGCTGTAAAATGCACAAGATAAGCCTCCCAGGACGGCTTGGAATCGTAGCATTCAATAGCCGAGACCTACACAGTGCATGAACGCCCTCCGCGTACCCGCAGACGCTCAAATGCCATGCGCTTTTCCCGCATATTTGGAGCTTGCCTCACTCATGCCTGTATCGTAAAAAGCGTGTTCACACCAGGTCAAGGGTCTGTTGATTCAGGCCTGTGCCCACTGCCCGCAAGCAGTCAGTGCTTATGGCACCAGCACGCCAACGAGAACTCGCTAGCGCGCCAGTGCCAGCCTGCGTGCTTTCTGTGAACTAGTTTGTGGAGCAATGAACGTTGCGGCCCAAAAAAAAAGGTGAACTCAGTATAGAAAACATCGGCGGAAAACGAAAAAGTTAACTTGTAAAAAGAAAAAAACCCCGTACCCGCGGGGATTCGAACTTGTGACTTGCAAAACACTTGCGACGACATAACTAGCGCTAGAAACAACTGGGCCACAGGCGAGCGCTGCCGGCCTTGGAAATATAACGTATATAATGTATAACCAGTTCACACTTTTATTTAGTTTTAGCATTCCAAGCAGCTTAGGTGACTATTTGTTGTTTTGTGCTCGTGCAGTAAGCATCCCCCAAGTTTGCACAATATCTCACGTCTAGCAATTGCATTTCTTAGACGGAAAAGCGTTCGCAGATGCGTAGTCGTGCTGCTGGCCGCTGTGCCTGTTCGCCCAACGCAAAAGAGTGCTCCCCGCACCCTATTTTTACGCCGTACGGTAAAAATATCAGTTGATGTCATTTCATTAGTACCTATATTGACTTCCCTGACTTCCTCCTTCAAGAGGCCTTATATTTTCCTACTGGCGCACCAGTCAGCGAAGCGTCGCATGTGCGCTCGTGCAGCGCTTGTGTGAAGCGACCTTGACTTGGAGCTAGATACAGTGTACAAACTAATCAAGTAAATAAAGGCACATTCTTCCATTCACAAACGTGTCCTGGCTTCGTTTAAAATGAGCGAACGAATTGCGACGACCCGTCGGCGGCAGGCGGACGAAACGCTGGGCCGACTGACTGTCTGAAGGCCGGGGAGCCGTGCAGTAGCGCAGCCAATTGCGAGCTGGCTCCTTTCGACGTCACACGAAAACGCCACAGAAAATGGGCGAGCGTAAAGAGAGGAAGACAGCATTTTCGAAATAATTTTTCTACTAAATAAAATCGCGTAAACGCGCCCAGAGTAGTCGAAACATGGCCTGGGGACTCCGGACTACAATTTGCGCTAGTAATCCCGCAATGTTTACTAATCACTTCAGTGTCCCTTTAACGGCTGCTTTTTGCAGTTTGCTTAGGCCAACAAAAACAAGTACAAACTAATAAGGGATTATAGGGTCAGAAAAAGAGGTTTGTGCGCTTGAGGTCTGGGCCTATTCTTTTTATAGAAGCAGAAATGGTGGGGTAAACCATGGAAATTACAAACGAACACTTGGACATAGAGGTGCTGTGTATGGTATGCACTAGGTATTGTTGGAGATGCTGCACAGCCGTTGGGTGCGGTGGGCTTGTGTTACACGACACTGGCCATCTGACATAAATGACTCTGCCACTTACACAATCCTGCCCATCATGTCATACCCAATGTTTCACAAAAGGATTATTATCCACTGCAACAAAAATACGCCCGCTACAAGCCCGGTCAGAAGAAAAAAAGCACGCGCTGTAGTCGTAGAGTGGTATCACAGCAGCATGTCGGAGGGCGGAGAGTAACCAGGCTAACAAAAGACATGTCGCCATTAGCAGCTCCCTCAGTCAACAAACTAAATTGCAATAACACTGAAAGGCGGGCTAGTTGGTGACCATTCATAGCTGTAACTTTTGCGCACACAAAAAACGAGGACTAAACGGAGACGCGAAGACCAGCGCAGACTGACAACTGAAAGTTTATTCATCGCTCAACACATATATACCCTCTTTGACATCACCCGCGCATGCTCAAATGTGTACGCATCTCGTCATACACACAAACACAAGAAAAAAACACACTGTAACATTTGCATTATCTCATGTCATCTAACAACTTAATATCGTTATCCGGCAGGGCTTCTGACGGTTTACTTATGCACGTGCCCTTTAATTTCGACATCTGCCAGGCTTCCACTGTCTCTCTTCTAGTCCTGTCTTGGTGGTGAAACTCCGTCGTCGCTAGGTCAAACGACGGCTCGCACTTCTTTGTTGTGCACTGCGCACTGTGCGCAGCCAGATGCGTGTATGGCCGACCTTTAAGGCTGGACATGTGTTCCCTGACATGTGTTCCCTGAACACATGTCAGGCAACACAAGCCAATGAAGGCGTTGGCTGCCGCTTCGTCAGGCAGGTTCACGCGAAACGCAGACTGGTGATTTAGCTCTTGACGCGAGGTCATCTCTGACCAAACTCAATCGGTTGCTCGAGCTCATCCATGGTAGCAGTGAGGGGAAGCTAAGCTGCACGTAGATCGCATGAATGCGCGGGGGACGTGCAGGGCGCACACGATTATAAAAGCAGATCTTGTGAGGGACAATTCTACGTGAGATGATGATGATGATGGTTGGTTTTTTTATGGCGCAAGGCCGACTAAGGGCAAAGAGCGCCAGAGAAACGTTTATTTAATGAAGTGAAGTGGCTAAAAAAAAGTCAACCGAACAAAGTAAAATCAGTTAAAGATAATGGTGATGGCTGGTGTATAGGGCCAGATTTGATTATGCGTGATAGGAGATGAGGTTTAAAAACTTAACGTCTGACAAATATTCAAACACACGTTTTACAGAAACAATGGCACCGTCACCTAGAAACAGCGATGGATGTAGTGGGATATGTCGTCTGTAGAGTTCTCTGAAGTGTTTGTGTCGTGTTGTGTGAAGTGCCTTGCATGTAATTAGTATGTGCACTACGAATAGGGCCTCTCCACACCTGCTGCACCGAGGTCTTAGAGATCCAGTGAGCAGGTGCGAGTGTGTTGCATGTGTGTGCCCTATCCGTAATCTGGCCAAGGCGACTTCAGAGTATCTATTGCGTGTGTCGGTGGTGTACGGTCCCAAGTGAGGTTTTATTACGTGTAACTTGTTGTCTGTTTGTTCACTCCAGTGTGTTTGCCATGTTTTGCGAAGTTGTTGTCTGATATGTGGTTTCACGTCGGTGTAGGGTAATGTGGTTATGTCTACTGCATTCAAGAGTGTAGCAGCAGCAGCCATTCGGTCCGCTGCTTCGTTCCCGGCTATACCACTGTGGCCGGGGACCCAGCAAAGAACCAGTTCAAATTTGCGTACATACACCGACATAATATCCTTGATGATCAGATTGACAATGTGGTTTTTCGAAGGCATTGTTGACGACAGTGCCCGCACAACACTGAGGGAATCTGTATAGATAATGAATTGTGGTATGTGGCTTTGAAGTATATGATTGACAACAAGAAGTACACCGTAAGCCTCTGCCGTAAAGATACTAGTATGACTATTCAGAGTTCTAGTGACACTAAGGCCGGGCCCATGTGCTGCGCAGGACACAGAGGTGGAAGACTTAGAGGCATCCGTATAAAATTCAGAATAATGATACTTCTCCTGCAAATACAAGAAGTGCTGCTGAATTGCACATGTGGGAGCTCGGTTTTTATCAACATGTGTGAAAGATGTGTCGCATGACACAGGGCGGAGATGCCATGGTGCTATGAGATCTGTTACAGAACTTTGGATGGTATCTAAAAAGGAGACAGCAAGCTCTGACGCTTCCTCTCTAACACTGTAAGAGAAGGGCGCAGAGAACGATGGTCGATTTAAAAGGAGTTCAGTCATGGAGGTATCATGAAAAACTGATTTAAAAGGATGGTGAGGCATGGATGAAATTTTAAAAGCATAAAGAGGTCTGTGTATGCTCGCTGACGTTGTAGGTTCCATTTGTTGCACTCTACATACAGGCTTTCGACTGGACTAGTCCGAAAGGCGCCACAGGACAAGCGGAGCCCTAGATGAAGTACACGGTCCAGCATTCTGAGCGATGTTTTAGTGGCTGACCCATAGACAATGCTGCCATAGTCCAATCGTGAACCTATCAAGCTGGTAAAAACACGCAACAGAAGTTGTTTGTCAGCACCAAAAGAGATGTGCGAGAGAACCTTCAGGATATTCATTGTTTTTAAGCATTTATGTTTTAGTTGTTTTATGTGTGGGATGAATGTGAGCTTTTCGTCAAAGATTATACCTAAAAACTTGTGTTCCTTTTTGACAGGAATCGAGACACCGTGGAGTTGAATGTCCGGATCCGGCCGGATGCCACGCCTCTTGGAAAACAAGACACAAGTACACTTCCCCGGATTAAATTTAAAACCGTTGCTGTCTGCCCAACCAGCTAGCTTGTTAACACGAAGCTGGATTTGGCGCTCGCAGACAGACAGGTTACAAGACTTAAAGGATAATTGAACGTCGTCTACATAAATGGAGGAGGAAATCGATGGTGGTAGCGCCTTACGAAGGGAATTCATTTTTACAATAAAAAGGGTGCAACTTAAAACTCCACCTTGCGGCACGCCGTTTTCCTGCACATGAACCCTAGAAAGTGCAGTTCCAACTCGCACGCGAAACGTTCTTTCAGACAGGTAACTGGCAAGCGTGTTCATCATGTTACCCGACATGCCAAAGGACTTCAAGTCGCTAAGGATGCCGTACCGCCAAACAGTATCGTACGCCTTTTCAAGATCAAAGACCGTCATGCAGTACTGCTTGTGGAGGAAAGCATGTTTGATATAAGACCCTAACACAACGAGTTGATCGTTGGTAGATCGCCCCGCCCTGAAGCCCGCCTGGCAGCTCTCGAGAAGACCATTGTACTCTAAGAAGTACACAAGTCTCCTGTTTATCATCTTCTCGAAGAGCTTACACAGGCAGCCTGTCAGGGCAATGGGGCGATAACTGGCAGGAGAGGAAGGGTCCTTCCCTTCCTTTAGGACAGCCACTACTATGGCCTCCCTCCAAGAGCGAGGAATGTGCCCCGAAAGCCATATTTTATTGTATAGGTGTACGAGTGTTTCAAGAGTGTCTGGGTGTAGGTGTTGTATCATGGTGTATGTGATTTTGTCTGCACCTGGAGCTGACGTCTTACATGTGCTCAGAGCAACCTTCAGCTCATGAATTGAAAAACAAGAATTGTAAGAAGTGTGCGACTTGTTATCACGCAGGGACTTCTTTTCAACGGATGTTTTGTGTTTAATGAAAGTGTTGGTGTAGTGTGCTGAACTGGACACGTGTTAGAAGTGTTGTGCAAGTGTGTTAGCCTGGTCTTCCAGTGTGTCCCCTGTTGTACTAACCAGGGGCAGGCTGTGTGTCTGTTGTCCTTTTAGTTTTCGTATTCGTGTCCAGACTTTGTGTGTATCAGTGTATGAATTGATGGAAGTGAGGAAGGTGCGCCAACTCTCCCTTTTCGCCTCACGACGCACTCGCTTCCCAAAAGCCTTTGCCCGTTTAAAAGAAATGGGGTTATCTGACGTGGGGTACAGGCGAAGGACACCCCACGCCTTGTTCTGGGCCTCTCGCGCCCGCCTGCAGTCCTCGTTCCACCACGGCCTCCTCTGGTTGCGCGGGGCACCAGAGGCGTGGGGAATAGACTTTTCGGCGGCGTCGAGGATGTGCGCCGTGAGGAGTTGGGTAGCTTCTTCGACGTGTAGGTGTCCTATGGATGTGTGGTGTAGTTTGGATGTCTCTGTAAATGTATTCCAGTTAGCTCGTGCTTCATTGAAACTATTATGGGAAGATGGACTGCATGGGCCTTTACCTATGTATGTGAGTGAGGTGGGGAAGTGGTCACTACCGTATGGGTCAGTGCCCACAGCCCACTCGAGGAGAGGAAAGAGAACTGCGGAGCCAATCGCCAAGTCAAGACATGAGTATGTGTTGTGTCCTATGCTATGGTATGTAGGCTGTTTATTGTTGAAAAGGCATGCTCCTGAAGATGTAAGGAATTTCTCTATAAGGCGACCTCCAGCATCCGTGCGAGAAGAGCCCCAAAGAGTGTTGTGAGCATTAAGGTCGCCCGTCAGGATGTATGGTTCGGGCAGCTGGTCAACCAGCGCCTCGAAGTCAGAGCTTAAAAGTGAAACATCAGGAGGAATGTATATGGAGCATACCGTTATCAACCTATTAAAAATTATTGTGCGTATTGCTACAGCCTCAAGGACGGTGTTGAGAGCGGCAGGGTGGCACGCTAGGGATTTCCGGGCTATTATGGCTACACCACCCGAAGAGTGTGTGCAGCCATCCCTGTCCTTTCTGAAGACCATGTAACTATTCAAGAAATTTGTGTGCTTGGAATTCAAATGTGTTTCCTGAACACACATTACACTTGGCTGATTAGCATGCAGTAGTTCGTATACATCGTCAAGATTTTTAAGAAGGCCTCTACAGTTCCATTGAATTATATTTTCTCTTCCCATTATTTAGTGTGAGAGCTACTGGAGTGTGTGTGTTTGTTTATGTGTCGTCTTTCGGGGCTGTGACTCTCGCCTTTTTTGGCTTGTCGGGAGGCTTTGGCGTCGGGACGCGTTCCTTGCGCTGCGTTGCAAGCAGGAACGGCCCGACATCCATGTCGTCGTCGTATGTCCGAGGGGTGCCCGATGGACCGGGCCCCCCAGACTTGGCCCCCCCTCGGGAGCCCTTCGTTTGAGCCGCCACCGCCGAGGGCGTCCGGGGCGCCAGAGGTGGCACGGGCGGTGCGGTGGCGGTGGGAACCGGTGCGGGGCCCGTGGTGTCCAACACCTCGGTACCCTCCAACGCACTGGAGGACGGGGAGACAGAGGCGGGAGCGGCACCGGTCCCGATGGAAGAGGTTGCCACCACAACCGCTGCTGCCTCAGCAAGCGGCGTGATGGCGGGTTGGGCTGCCTGAGGCAACCCAGGGGGGGGGGGGGGGGGGGCAGAGGAGTGACCAGGTCAGACTCGCTGAACTGGGTCCCTGTGGAAACGAGACGCCGCTCCGCCCCCCGGCGAGCCGCGTCGGCGTACCTCCCCAGAGGGAAAGAGGCGAACCTCTTTCGCGCCTCTGGGAAGGTGATGTTCTCCGTGACTTTGATGTTAATTATCTTTTTTTCCATTTGAAATTTTTCGCACTTGCGGGAGTACGCTGCATGCGGACCGCCGCAGTTCACACAAGTGTGGGTTTCGGATGGACAGTTGTCAGTCGGATGATCGTGCGCCGCGCATTTCGCACACGTCGTTCGGCCACGGCAAGAGGTTGTACCGTGCCCGAACCGCTGGCTCTTAAAACAGCGCCGCGGATTCGGGATGTACGGACGGATGGAGCAACGGATAAAACCGGCATTGATGTGTTGTGGAAGAACTGCGCGGTCGAAAGTCAAGATAATGTGCTTGGTGGGAATCTCCTTGTCGTCTCTGCGGATAGTGATGCGTCTCACGGCAGTGACGCCCTGATCCTTCAAGCCGGCAAGGAGATCCGCATCCGTTTCGTTCAAAAGATCTGTCTCGGATATCACACCCTGGGAGCTGTTGAGGCTCCGATGGGGTGTGACCCTGATGTCTAGATCAGCCAGTCTAGTCTGAGCTAGAAGCTTCGTGGACTGCTGCTTGTCATTTATTTCGATGAGGAGTTCACCAGACCTTTGTTTTTTGCACTTATATGATTTTCCTACTATGGCTTCAAGATACTTGGCGATCAAGAAGACTGACTTAGATGCTAGAGGGTGGGTTGGATTGAGCGATTCCATTACAAGAAATCGAGAAAAATTATCCGGTTCAGGAAATGTCAAAGATGGAATTGGGGAAAAGATACTTCGGTGCGGCCCCTTTTCAGGGACCGATCACGTTTGGGGGGGGGGGGGGGTTTGAAAATGCCATATAGCATAGTATAAAAGCAGGGAGACGGGGGTACTTTCTTCTTTGACCTTACCCTGGTAGCCAAAGAGGTCCCGGAGCTCCCTGCCTGGTGAACAGACAGGGAGCCCATCCGCCGGAGCTTGACCTGGGCTCCGACGGCCACCGTTCGTGGTTTCTAACCCTCCACCTATAAACACATTGCCACGGTTGGATCCAGCTTATGTTTGGGGGCTCCGGGTCCGCGGTATCGCCAGTACCGTCACCAAGATTGCTCAAGGTGCCCCGTGCGGGGAATTCTACGTGAGTACGAGGCGGCTAGGCACATACGAGCAGATAAGGCGAATCACACGCTCGCTGGTCTTCGCAGCAGAGCGACCGACGTACGCATGCGCTTTCGACTGAATGAGACCGCGCGTTCTGCGCTTCGGTACGGAGTCAAGACCGTTCAAGATGAAAAACATTTTAGGTGCGGAGCACCTTAGGACCTCACAATGTCTGTCTGCATCCATGCGGATAGCATTTACAATCGCAAAAAATCCCACAGGCGCCGGCAGGATTCCAGCCTGTGTCCGGTAGACCAGACAGAGTTAGTGTCGATCGTCTTACCCACTGGCCTACGACCGTTTTTCTTCTTTATTGCCTCAGGCACACCACTTTTAAAGAAATGGGGGGCAGGTCAACCAGGATGGTTGATTGTCTCAAAAATCACTGCCATACTTTCAGCTGGCAGTTATTTGTGCACTTTCATCACACTAAGTTCATGGATAACTGAGAGCAAGTCATCATCACAACCTTGCTTAATGAACACTTCGCGTAATTTACAAATATTTTCCACGAAATAACAGCACGCTGAATGCGCATCCACATCCACATTCCTAACAGCCATGCGGCTCCTCCAGATTTCGTGCAGCCCCAGGAGAAAAAACAAGTCATACGGTACAGTTTCAGGCATGAGAGATAACTACAGAATGCTGTGGAATGTTAGAGGAAGGTCTTTCTTAAGAGTTCGCTGGAGGACGTCCCGAACACAGACGGCATCCCAACGATCCATCAAAACGTGTTCTTCACTTTCTGGCTTCTTGCAAAGAAGCAATCGGCACCCTGTGGCAGGTAACTATCCTTGCTTTGCATCCCAGTTTTAACCGGTAGCGTTTCTGTGTGCAGCTTGTAAAAAAAGTCTTGACCCGTCCTGGTACTGTCATTTTTTAAACTCTTTTTTAAACTCCCTGACCTGGGCCAGCACGGAATCGAGTCCTATACAAAGCCTCGGAAAACAAGGATTCTGTTAAATCTCTGGACGCGTTACTGAAGACAGATAATCGCAAGAAAAACAAGCCGTCAAGAATCGGTATGCAAAAACAACTTAACCCAAGAAACAACTCACATTATTAGATGATCTTTGAAATGTGGACACAACAAAATCAGGTAAAGCATTAACCAACCTAATCTGCAAGAAAGCACGTACAAAAGGGTGATACTGGTCTCTTAGAAAGGAAAGACGTAATACTAGTTGTCGTATAAATAAATTCGGCACTGCAAGCCCACCCCCTTCTAGCCGTCTAAAAATATTGCTCCGACTCGTCCTTTCGAACTGGGACTGCCATACAAACACTCCAAATATACCATGAAATTTTTGCCCATTTAACCAAGAACAATAGAATGCCTGCATAACGTACCACAATTTCTTAACAAGAAATACATTACATACAGTGGCTCGGGCAAATATGGATATATTTTGTCCTCCC
Source organism: Haemaphysalis longicornis (assembly GCF_048455015.1). Lineage (NCBI taxonomy): Eukaryota > Metazoa > Arthropoda > Arachnida > Ixodida > Ixodidae > Haemaphysalis > Haemaphysalis longicornis. The sequence continues at coordinate 62,188,457 of NW_027526203.1, forward strand.
CATCTTTCCGTATGTCCGCGCACCTCGTGCGCTCTCTCGTTCCAGTAGGCCGTAATTTCTCTGTGATGCTAAAAAGGTATGCCGAGATAACGCGTAGCTTCGTTGATGAAGACACGCGCTCGTAAACACTTGGTGCTGCTGACCAAACACCACGCCAAAGACCAACGCATTTTTTAAAGCAAAGTTCGTTACCTCTACCCCCCTAGGGTTCTTTCACGACCTAGGTTCTTTCACTAGGGTTCTGTTCGGTCCGCCCAAGGGCCGCCCACGGCCCGTCTAGCGGCCCTGTGCGCGCCTTGCGCATGTGCTAAGAGATACAAAAATTAAAGAAAGATCACACCGATCCATGGAATCTCACTTCTAGTACGCCAATGTGCTAAAGCCTGTGGCCTCTAGTGTTCACGTAAAAAATCACCACTGCTTGTCGTCCGCCCTCACGCGAAATCAAAGGACACATTCAAATACTCCTTGATGGCCAGACCATCACTTCAAGCCCCAGCATAACGATCCTGGGCCTACATCTGCAGGCCAACACCAAGAGTGACGTATCCTTGCAGCGCCTGAAACGCAGCATTAATCAAATCATGCACATGATCAGGCGAGTTGCACCAAGAAGCAAGGCCTCAAGGAATGCGACACCTTTCTATTAATTCAAGCTTTTGTCTTCTCGAGAATCACTTACGTCAACCCCCTGCCTTTTTCTCGGCAAGGAGGACATAGAGATGCTTTAAATAATGATTAAAAAGGTGGTTGAGCAGGCCATTGGTCTTCCCATAAGTGCGTCCACAGAGAGGCTGCTTAGACGGGGCTCCACAACACGGTGGAAGAGCTGATAGAAGGCCATCTTTCTAACCGGAAGCTCCGACTCAGAACTGTGGAGGGTCGCCGCATGCTTCACGAGATTGGCTGGGCAGCAAAGAATGTTACTCGGCTTGATGTACTCCCGAACTCTTGGTGAGTGAAACTAAAAATGTTCCCTTTGCTTAGAAATATGAACCCGTCACACGACGACGGTCGCCGCCAAGCACGGGCTCAAGCGCTTAAAACCATCCTCGTTGGGGATCACGCAGTTATCCACAGACTCCTTCCAACATTGAGGGCGGCAATACGCATCATTGTGGTAACCTCCAAAACCAACCTCCTTGCGTGTAGCTCACTCAAGGCCCAAGAAATGACGGCAGTAGAAGAGGTGGCAATCAGCTTGGCTCTCACTCAACCAGGGTTTCAGAAGGTAGCCACCGATTTCCAGAAAGCCTACCGGAATTACCAGTCGGGTTGGGTGTCCCGACCTGCGGTGCATGTGCTAAAAAACCACTCCCCAAACGCTTCTATTCAGCTCATCCGGACACCCGCTCACCCTTCCATGGAGGGCAACGAATGCGCCCAACAAGCCTGCGCTTTTACGTCTCGTGCTATGGAACAGCACGAGGGCGGTAACCCGCTTGTCATGTTCAGGGAGATAACCCAGCATTACCGCATTGAGAGACATAACCTACCTTCGCCTTACCCTGACCTTTCCAGAGAACAATAAACTACCCCACGGCTAAAACAATCCGGCTCCTTCCCCTACACCACGCGTCGCCACTTAATGCACATGAATCGCTACGACGGTGAATATGTTTTGCTCAGAAGTAGGAACAGTCTGCCATATAATCTGTTTGTGCGACTTTAGCCCTGAGCACGCTCCTCTCTTTCCGTCAACTACCCAACAAGAGCAAAAGGAGATGCTGCTTCTCTGTCTATCCAGCTTGAGCTGGTGGACAGACTACAGGCGTTGCGGACTACATAACGGCTCCAGTGAAGAAGGAACCACTCCCCTGGGCCGCACTATGGGTCATTCAGAAATACGAATACAAGTATTTTCTCCTCTATCTCCTCCTCTGCTCCTCCTACACCTTCTCTGCCGCAAATCTCGTCGCCTCCGTCTGCGGCACAGAGACGGAGAAGTAAGATGGTATAACACCGGGTTTGAGCTTCCTTTAATTAAAAAAAAATCCACTCATGGGCCACACCACTACAGCCCAACCAACCACAGCTCATGCATCAAGCATTAATTTATACTTTCCCGAGATTATCTCTACGAAGTAATAAATGGTGTGGTTCAGTGCATTTCACTTTCCTCTGCTTTCACTATTTGTAAAGCGAACGCTAGTGAATTTAGGTGACGTCGCATGGGTAATCGTTGTGGGTGCCGTTTACAGCTTTTCTTTCCAACCACATTAGCAGGGTGTATTGGGGCGATTTTTTAATGAAATTTTTAATGAATTTTTTAATGTCACTCATGAAAGTGAAAGTTAGTTTTATCACAGAATTCCTGCGTGATGCTCACAGCATTATGAACACTTTCGCGGTCAACGCAGACAAAAGTGACATCATCCCCATAGGCAAGTACTTTCACGTCACAGGACTCCAAAACGTACCCCCTGATTACTTCACTGATGTTAATTTTGGCACATAAGGGTTCGATGTAGAAAGCGAAAAGCAAGGACGACAGTGCACATCCTCGTCGTACCGACGAACGGATGTGAACGCTTTCGGTTAGTTCCTTATTAATGGGTATTTTAGTGGTCGAGTTACGATATGGCAATTTAATTCCTTCAAAAGTCACTTTACCAATGCGGACTTGTCTCAGAATTTTAAACAAAACGTCATGGCAAACCTTATCAAAGGCTTTTTCGAAATCAATGTGTAGCATTGCTACTCGCCTGAAATCCATGTCGCGCTATTCAAGTATACTGCGTACAACATGAATATTTGTGTAAATACTCCTCCCCTTCATGCCACACGTTTGATGTGCACCTAATAATGTTTTGATAACCGTTTGTAGTCTTTAAGCTAGCACTTTCATGAAAATTTTGTAGTCTGTATTTGTTACTGTGATCAGTCCGAATCCAGTTACTTTGCTCAGTTGTTCTGGGTCATCGCTTTTGGTTATAAGTATGGTATGGGCTTTGGAGAAGGAGGGAGGCAGACAACCCTGCCTGAAAGATTCAAGGAAAACATTGCATAAGAAGACTGCCAAGTCTGACTTGAAGGCTTTATAAAAGCCTGCCCCTAACCCGTCAGGTCCAGGGGATTTACCAATATTGAGGTTCCGTATGGCCTCTTCAATTTCGCTCACGGATATGGGTGCTTCAAGTCCTTCTGTAACTTTGCTTTCTGGCTGAGGCAGTTGCGTGAGGAAAAGACTGTCGAAACCTGTTTGAGGTTTTTTGTAAGAGAAAAGGTCTTGGTAATGTTAAAAAAAGTCGAGTTGGTATCTCCTGATGCTCTTCGGTAACTGCGCCGTTAAACTCTGTTCGGCTTATCTCTTTTTTTTTGCCTAGCGTTTTTCATGCGCAAGTGCAGGCTTTATTTATTTATGTATTTATTTATTTATTTGTTTATTTTTCATTTATTTATTTATTTATTTGTTTATTTGTTTATTTGTTTCTTTAGTTATTTATTTTAGTACCATAAGGGCCCGTGATGGGCATTACATAGGGGGAAGGGGTTAAAAACGAACACAACACTATTTAACCGTTAAACGAGGCTTGACATACAGAATACATCCATCATTGATCGTTTTTCCTCGTGTCTTTTTTGTTTAACAGGGCATGTACCAACGCAAATAAGTTAGTACTGCAACAGGGTTATGTATAAGGTGCTAGCAAGAGCAACTCGTAAGATCGAAATCGACCATAGTCAAATAGCAAAGCATACATACAATAAAATCAAACATTTCCAAACTTTGTGCACGTTACAGGATTACACTTTATAGACAACTTCAACTGAAAAAAAAATGCACATTTTAAAACACTTTTTCAACACAGCAGTTTCTAAGCCTTACTGGTCAATTTTTTGGGTGATAAATGAATGCAACGCAGTTTGAAAGGAAGATGATTCTGTCAGATGAACAAGACTTGCCGGGAGCAAGTTCCATTCCTGTATTGATAAAGCAAGGGGGGAGTTCTGGTATTTTTTTGTTCTAGCAAAAATTGGCTGTACTTTGCGCGCATGATCAGTTCGGGGGGAAATGTGATGAGCCGGCAAAATATTGGATTACCTGAAAGATGACTCAGACTAGCAAAGGGAGTGAAAAAACGACAAGCGCGAAAATTAACTTCGGGTATCCAGATTAGGCAGATCAAGAGAATGTTTAAAAGCAGATACGCTTATACCAGAAGAGTAGGAACGCAGGATAAATCTTGAAGCTTTGTTCTGCACAGCTTCGAGGAAGTTAATAAAGGACGCTTGGTGTGGATGCCAGATAACAGAAGCATATTCTAATGTGGATCTTATTATTGAAATGTACGCATGCAGTTTGGTATTTCTGTTCGCTTCAAAAACGCAGCGTTTAAGAAATCCAAGTTTTTAAAGACCTTGTTAGTGATGTATTCAATGTTAGTGCTCCAGCTCAGATCGGAAGCAAAAAAATATACCCAGATATTTAAATGAGGAGACTGTTTCGATTTGACCATTGCCAACAAAATACTGATTGGAAGGGGTATCTAAGAGGGTAGAAAAAGTCACCATTCGATTAATTTATACAAATCATCCTGTAGGCTAATGGCGTCATCAATGTTAGTTATCTGCTTATAAACAATGCAGTCATCCGCAAAGAGACGCAAAGAGGAGTTAATACCGGATGCTATATCATTATTATAGATTAAAAACAGGAGGGGACCCAAGACTGACCATTGTGGGACACCCGACTTAACACAGCAGCTGCTGGATATGCACTGAATTGTGTTTACTGATTGAGAACGGTTTGTCAAATATTTTTTTATCCAGGGAGTAATCTTGTCATTGCGTTGTAACTGGTGCGGAACTTTAAACATTGATCGGTTGTGCGGCACGCCATCAAAGGCTTTAGACAAATCTATGAATATTGCGTCTGTGTAATGGGACATTTGGATGGATTTGTGAAGGTCAGTTACCAATTCAAACAGTTGGATTTGACATGATCGCTTATATCTGAATCCATGTTGGTTTTCTAATAGTAAATTATTTGCATTTAAATGCGCGATGACTTGGGTTAATATAATATGTTCGAGTATCTTGCAGCAAACTGAAGTTAGGGAAATAGGTCGGAAATTGTTTGGATTAGTATTATCCCCTCCCTTAGGTAAAGGTTTCACATGCGCGTTGGCATTTCGCCATAGGTTTCACAGGTTTCACATGTTGGCATCTCTCCAGCAGTGTAATTTTCTGCCGTGGTCTTATCAATCCTCCTTTATATTTTTCTGCTTCAATCGCTTCTATTTTGGCCTTTATGTTACGTATGTCACTCATGAAAGGGCCTGGAGTATTGGATTCTCCAACTGCCAGTCGGTTTAGTAATTCTTTTAACTCAGACTCCGACTTTTTTGCTTCAAATTTTATTTAGATAGACCGCTTGATAGCCACCATTTTGACATGTTGTTTGAAACGTTCCCATTCTTTTGATAATTTTTTGTTCATTGGCATCTTCGAGTTCTTTGTTCTCTTTTAGCAATTCAAAACTCTTTTCGTCCGGTAGTAGTTTGATATTAAACTTCCAGAGTTCGTAATTAAGCTTGGCTCTTCGTTGTTTCACCCCTCCCACCGTGACTGATACTAGGCAATGGTCGCTGAAGGATACTTGTTCAACAGCGTATTGACTGCCCTGAGGGGCGAGGTTTACCGATAAATATATTCGGTCGAGATGGGCATGGCTTGAGCTTTGACAGTGGGTATATCTGGCCGTATGCGCATTACTAGCCAAATGTACGACGTCTTCGAGTTATAGATTGCTCAGGCTTTCCATAAGAAACTGGGCACTAGAATCGTAAGCGGCATTTTGGTTCAAACGATCTTCCGTGTTGAATACGCAATTGAAGTCACCTAACAACAGGACATGTCGGTCATAATCGAACGTCTTGATCAGGCCCTCGATAAAACACTGCCGTTGATTCACTTTAGTAGGAGCATACACGCCTACAGCTCATAACTGTAACCCCTCCTAACAAAAATCACATCTAGTGAAACGACCCTCTTGGCAGGCCGTTACCCCTTGAACTACACAATTTAGCGACTTCCTTAGAAAACGACAACCCCCGCCAGTCATACCGACCGCATGGCTAACGCACACGTCAAAACACCTCCAAAAAGGCTGTACCATGGTGTCAGTGTGCTGTTCGCTGTCTAATTTGCTCTTCTGAATTGCTAGTAGGTCTAACTGCCTATCCTCCACGAGCTTAGAAAGTCGAAGCTGTCGCTGTTTCGAACTGAGGCCTCGGACATTAGGCGCAGCTACACAAAGAGGCGCCTTAAATGTCATATCCTTCTTTTTTTGCCCAACAGCACACCTACACCAAGGCACTTACATTAGACAGGGCTGTTAAGTACCCCGTCGGGAAACCCGTGATGTTGACGAAGAGCGTAGTTGCTCCGATGCGTACTTGCCCTTTTTTCCGGTTGCGACCTTCTACTCGCGTTCCAAGCGCTGCAGCTTTTGTTCGTCCCCTAGTTTCGTCCGTTCACGCGGGCGCTTCGAGGACGTCCCTTGTTTATCCTTTGTGGCCGCTCCCTCGGTTTCTTACGTGGTCTGGTAGCCGTCGCTTGGTAGGGTCAAAGTCGATTCTGACGACTGCTGGCTAGCAGCGTCAGCGTCATCCTTGTTCTTGTGTAGTTCCACTGCCTTGGATGTGTCGTTGCCGTTTTTTTGAGTTGCATCGCTGGTATCCCCTTCATATACTTTATCGGGCTGTGCAGGAGTGGGCGGAGTTGCGTCCACCGCTTTCTCCAGTTCCTTGTTGCCTTGCGCGATGGTCACTGCTGAAGCTAACGCTGCCGTTGCCCCCCTCTCCGCTTCCTCGACGTCCATGACGTCGGGGTGCACCTCTTGCTCTTCGGGACGCCCAGTGACGTTAGCGTATGTGCTTACGCAGTGGCGGGCTTCGTGTCCGAAACAGCGGCACTGGGTGCACTTCGGAACTCTGCAGTCCTTCCTGATATGACCCCTCCTTCGACAGCGCAGACAAACAGGTGCACGTCCAGGTACGACAACAAAGCACGGAACCCCCGTAAAACTTGAAAAGGTGTGAGAGCTCGTCGGGCAATAGGTCTTCACGTAGCGTAAGGCGCACCAACCTTGTCGTCCACTCGGCGGATTCAAAACCCGCCGCTGCCCAGGCGTCTGCACGAACGTCCTTGACGTCCCCGAAGTCGGTGAAAGTCCTGCGCACAGCCTCGTCCGATACATGAAATGGCACCCAATGCACTTTATTGCCACTTCCTGGTGGGCGGGGTCGATGATGGCGCCGAAACGCCCCTTGACCTGAATTCCCCCGGCGGTTATCAAACGTTGCCCTTCTTCTTGCGTGCGCAGCTTAATAAGCCAGACATGTCCCATTTGGAAAGGACCGATGCCTCCAATATCCTCGAGCACGCCAAACTCTTCAATACTGTAAGGCCTTCCGCCAAGGTCGCAGTGTAGTATCAAGCAGGTCATCATTGAATCACCTGAAGGCAATGTCGGAAGCAAGAACCTGTAGCCCGAAGGCGCATGAGAGGACCAGTCACCGCGGCAGTACATAGCCGCAGAAGCACCGGGCTCAGAGCCAGCCATCACCACGTCCGATCGCTGCGCGAACCGGAAGCGGAATGTGAAGGCTACGACCGTAAGTTAGGTACCGAGAGTCGAACGGCTTACTCCCTCGCCTGTAACGGTGCGGAGTACAGTAGGACCTCCCAATGTCCGTCCGCGTCCATCCGTGCGCACAACACCATCAAGCGAATATCTGTACGGAAACTAGCTAAAAGGGTACAAAAACACTCCAAAACACTTGAAAGCAGGCACAAACTTCACCTAGCAACGAGAAAACATGCAAAAACACCAGTGTAGTTATGTTGTGATGAAGTTTTAATATAGAGCGACTGCATCGAACTACGTTAAATGGCGCTACCCGTAACTACGAGATGGCGCCGAGGTGCACGGCGTATATAAGCGGGTTCGGGAAATCCCACACCCTCTTCCCGCCATGGACGGAAACGAACGTAAGAAGCGTCACGCTGCGGGTCAACGTCTACGAAGACAGCGAGCTTCTCCGCATACAAAAGCGCGGAAAGCGGAAGCATAGCGACTAAAATTGAATTACGGTCGGGGCGCAAATGGGATGTCACTCGGAGCGCAACCTGGATGTCATTTCGAGTCCCCGTACTCAGCACACTCGCCATCATCCACAGAGAGGAAATGCTGCCATTTTTTATTTAACTTTAACGAGTGTTTGCTTTCCGGAACGTGTACGCGAAAGCGTCCATCCGCGTGAGCGCACGTAAAGCACCGTGCCTTAGGAGCGTCAACTTGCAGGTTCTCAAGAGGGCTCAAAGCTCAGGTATAAAAAGGTTTTCTACTACATGTTCGCAGCTTCCCCAGCGCAAAAGGCCAGGTTCGCGCACGGAGCGAAACCATTGCCCACCGCAAAGCAGCACAAGCAAGAAAAAAATCATGTCAGAGGAAATCGTGCACGGAGAGGACGTGGCGTAGCGATAAGACGTTGCTGTTATGCGGGGGAAGGGGGGGGGGGGTGTGTGGTAGGTGTGGTCCCTTACGGGATATGTTTTGGGAATAATAGGCCGTCGGGCAGTCGAGCCACGTGGAAGCAGCTCGTCTTCCTTGCGCATTGTATGGTGCGGGGGTGCTGTTACGTGTGCCAGAGCGGCTAGGGCAAGTTCGTTGAACGGGGCGACGCGCCGACAGCGGGGCCGATTCGCGCCTCGTCCAAACCAGACCGAACCACCCGCAGCCGAAAGGCTACAACTTGCACCACCGCGCAGAGTCACCTCGGCTTTTGCGTCACGGCGGCTCAGCCATATCCTGCATCGGGTGAACGACCGGACACCGACATGTCACCCCACGCCTGGAGGCGGGCTCAAGGAGACAGCGTGGGAGTCGACGTCCCTTTCCCCATCGCGGCGGCTCGGCTGACGCAACCACTTCGCTTCCATTCATCGGATTTCAAATTTGACATTTGTATAGGAGAGAAATGGCTGGAAATGCTGATTGGTCAATGTGTGTGATGTCATCAAAAGTACTTATGACGTCAATATTTTTTTACGTTAGATATTGTTTGTTTAGTTGTTTTTCCTCCCCAGAAATTTTTTTTTGTAGTCTTTGCTAAAGCGCTAGATAGTCGCCCTAGTTCCCGCTTTTGGCCAAGTAATGATGGAAAGCTCTTCAAGCGGGCTTCTTTGCGTTGTGGTTGCAGAGGTTAACTACTGAAAGAAAAATGTGTGTTAGACTTGCACGTACTTTAAAATTCGACCGCTGCAATCGCCGGTTTCACACAAGAAGAATCTGGTTACTCATCATGGTGTAGTGTGTTTGAGTTTCAGCACACTGCACATGCCACTGGCCGCAGTGGAAAAGGTGGAAACCGCCGCTCTCTTCGCGTTCAAACTTCACACGAAGGTAACGAAGGTCGCATTTTGTGGTCTATTTTGTTTGACACCGGGAGCAACGACGGTACTTACATGGTCCCTAGAAATATTTGCTAGTCTGCCGCCTCCGCGCCTTCTCTATGGGGAGACCCGTCCGCGCCATTGATGCACGCACAGCGCTACGCAGAGGGCGCTGCGAGCAATCGGAGCTCCGGAGCGGTCGGAGTGAGAGCGGCCGGCGACCGGCCTGCACCGCGCTTCTGCGGTGGAGAGCGGGCGCGCGTCAACGAGTTAGAGCGCTGAAATCCAATGCTTCGAGGTACATACGCCCGCAATTTATTAATTTCGCGGCCCGGATGTTTCGCGAATCAGGCTATGGAGCCTATTTGCGGCCGCTGACCTTGGCGAGTGAGACCGAAGGATGAAACCGCAGCAACGAGAGTAGCCGTTTCACTACCGCCGCTGGAACCATTATTTCGCGCAATGTATAGACAGTGACATCACGTTCAAACAGAACCCGGCGGCACCACACGCAGTGTTTCTTCAGAATTATTGTTAAAACCACTAGGTTACCCCTGAACGTCGTGCATTGAAGGTGGTCGGGATGTAGCCTGCCAGGCTAGATCGAGAAAAATGAAAAAAATAAAAAGCTGTAGTGAAACACTTCACCAAAAAACCCGTTCCTAAATACATCGAGGGGGGAGGGGTAAAACAAGCCGTATGGTCACTAGACTAAATAAGCCTCAAGAACTTTTAGATGCAGAGCGTCTGATTCACTCGCCTTGTCCCTCCGGCGTCGTCGTCGTCGGCGGCGGCGTTGTCCGCCCCTCCCCCATTCTCCTCGCTGCGCCAGCTGCGCTCTCCGCCGGTCACCCCCTCTCCTCTCCGATAGCGAACACTATCTCGTGAGGGGCATTGGATTGGATTCGATTGGATTGGCTTGGCTTGGCTTGGCTTGGCTTGGCTTGGCTTGGCTTGGATTGCATTGGATTGGATTTGGATTAGATTGGATTAAAGTGGATTGTGTTGGATTGTGTTGCGTCATAGCCGCGGCAGACGCGCTGGTGCCGGCGCATGTGCAGTACTCTCTCTTCCGCGGTTTCCTCTCCTTCTGGCGCGCTGCGCATATAACCGGTGTGCCGTTCCCCGGCGAAGCAACATCCATGCTTGGCTCAAACACCTAGAGTCCACGCCGCTTTACAAGTACGCCAACGTCGTCATCGACTGGAACCTGCTTACGCAGTCCCCTCAACGTTATGCGGGCTATAAAACGCGGTCCCTTCGCCGCTCCGCCTATGCGTCGCATCTACACAGGGGTTCCCGCGAGGGGAGGTGGGAGTTTTTTCTACTTAATTTCAAACAGCCACAAATAAAATGATTTGCCATAACACAAATATTCCTTGTTGCCGCAAATAAAAGGATTGGCCGTTGCACAAATATTATCCCTCGTTGCATTTCCCGCGTGCGTCTCGCGATTCACTCCGAGTATGCGGGCGTTCAAAACAAAGCCCTGTGCAATGAAGAATTCGAGCACAGTCACGGTTTGGCAGCATGATATTATTAAAAATTAGTTTCTCGTGCTCTTAAAGGGGCCCTGAAAGGCGTTTTGAGCATACTAAATAAAGTAGCGCAATCGTTAGATTGGGTCGTCAACGTCATCTGTGCCAAGTATTACTATTTTACGCGCAGCGTAAAGCTCAGACGTTTGTTGCAAAGTTTGTCGCTTCTTTCTCACCCTTCCCTTTGTGTTTTTGGACGCCGCCATCTTCACATGTCTACATCATCAATTCCCAGATGTTCGTCATGAGCTAGACATCCTGCTATTGGGCGGCTTTTTCACGCACTTCCGGCAACGAGATGAGTCGTCTTCTCAGCGTCAGCTCGCCGGCTGATCTGCCAGCGGAGTGCCGGAGTGCTTGGACATTTTACGACAAACAAAACAAGTGTAAACCAACGCTTAACCGTTTGTATTGAATGCAAGACGGCCATAACACGACATGGATATTCTCTTACCTGAGTACGTTTCATAAAGAAAGCGTTGAAGCCCCGTGGCACTTCTTTCGTGCATTCGCAGAGAACGCCCTGAGCCGAATGCCCGGGTTTGATGCATACATTTTATTCAACTTCAATACAATCCAGAGATGCGTTTCGAATGAACAAAACGTCACAACATGCGTTGCAAGTCTGAACCGCGATTGACAGACGATGGGTTGCCTCCTCCTGCCCATCGTAAATTCTGCACTCACCTCGCGCGCGGTTTGCGGGGGACGAACAGCAAGTCACTTAACTCGGGCGCACAAGCGGAGATGGCTTTTATCCACGCACACTGAACATACCCCATGGGAGGTTGAGTCGTACGTCGCTCGAGAAAGATAATCCAGACCATGGGAAGCCCTATCCACCCGCAGGAGCACAACGTCGCATTTCATCGCGAAACAAAGGCGCCCACAACACACACACCATCGCCTCCTGTAATGCCAAACGCATCTCGCACTTCCCAATGGGAGTGAGTCGTGCGCCTGCAGTGCCCACATGTCGCGATGTGGGGCCCCGAGCTGAACCGGGATCACGCAACCGTAACTGACTCCTGGAGCGGTTTGTGTCTTGTTGCCAAGGCAACCGATATTTAAGATTGTCAAAGAAATGGCGCTTGCTCCAGCGCTAGAAAGCTCAGAGCCACGCCGGAGCATGTTTTGCCAACGTTGCCGCTCTCCACCACGCGTCGCCCCAAGCTGAACTGGTCACGTGATTGAAGCGTTTTGAGCACGGGTTCTGTATCGGTTTAAAATGTCTTTTTCACATGCCGCCGGCAGGAATTACCACCGACGCAAAATAAGACCCGGCACATCGGGGCCACATCTGATACGGCGCTTTTTGGATAAACAGTGCGCGGTATATGAAACGGGCGGAGCGCACGATCGTTCCCGAGTGGCTGCGAGTTCACCGCCGATAAAAAGTCACTTGCCGCCGATAGCAACTGTGTACTCATGAGTACAGAGTACTCATGAGTACACTACTCCTGAGTATGAGTACTCGTGAGTATACAGTACTCATCAGTACAATGTTAATGAATACTGTATTTTCGAGTGCTTGCACTCGTGAGTACATGCACTCGGGAGTACAGTAGTGCAAAGAAGTTCTATCACGAACTCGAGTCTGGACGCGCGTGTACGAGTCGCAAACATTTTGCGATGCCGCTGTGCAGCTTAAATCTCAAGGATGGTAAAATCAGACAACGAAAACTGCGCCTCCCTCCTTTCCCTGTCGCTGTTTGGCGCTGTCAGCGTTTTTCGGCGGTCGCTTGCTAAGGGGCGCGGTGAAAGGGAAAAAACGAGGGGGTCAGCTCCCTGCGGGAAGCGCGGCAGCAGTTGCTCTGTTTCTACGGCACGTATTGATTGGCGCAATTATTTTTGTTTACAAATACTATGCCTGGGAACGCGTAGCTGCTTCGTTCCGTTTCTTCCGTTCAAATTGTTTTAGGGGAGGCGGCGGGGGCTGCTAGCAATGCATGCACTATGCGCACCAAAGTCGCTCTTTTCTGGTCTTCGGCAGTTTCCGTGGACGCATGTCACGCTGTGTAGTCGTTTCGTGCGTCGAGCCACTCATTTACATAGTCGCAGTTAATTTACGTAATTCGCTTCAAATCGACTGCATGGTTTGTGTCACCGAAATGGCCCGCGCCATTCCACTTTGCTGATGTACGTGCTCCCATATGGTTTTATTAGGCTCCGTTTTGAAACTTTTTGTTCGGGTTTGGTAGGACTATGGTCTCGTGCAGTCTACTTACACGAGAGCATATAGCCCCACCGTGACGGTTGTGGGTTTTTGATCGGAAATCATAATGCCCAGTTGAACGCGTGTGACGGCTTGTTTAGCCTTGCCTATTTTGTCGGAAAGCTCTGGCATCTTGCGGCTGGAGGAGCGTTGGCAACCCGATACGCCTCTTCTCGTTTATGCCACCTTATAATGAGGAAGCTGACGACGACGGTGAATTTAGGTGGTTTTTCTTCTCCTACCTTATTTTGCTGTTTAATGGTGGGGCGACCATCCTTGAGCTAGTAATTACCGCCGAGTTTGGCTCGCACTGTGGAAGGCCTCGTAAAGGGGCCGTTTTATATGATGAACGCCAACGCCAGACGTAGGGTTCTTACCTTAAGCTCGCGTCTTGGAACGTCTCGTAAAACATGTTGGTTGCCCATAGCGGCGCCACCGCACTTTTTGATCGATAGCTATCAGCTTCATCAGCGCTGCTCGAGACAAGAGCTGCAGATTTCCACTGTGCAACCATCGCACCAACATGACAATACAGTGACGTCAGTGCAAGCTATCACGCCTCCGAAAAACATGTCTGCAAACTCGATTTTTGAGTTCACAAAGCACGGAGGAACAGTTGAACACTGCTGTAACTGCTGCAAAGCACCGGCAGCAGCTATAGATGCACTGCGGCCCTCGACTGCGAGCGGTACCCGCTCCACCCCCCTACCCCCCCCCCACACACGCACGCACACACACACGTACGCACACTGTTGGGACTGGGCCACCCCAGCTGAGTCACCAATGTTGCGACGTTGCCCTGCTCAGTCCGCAATCGACGCGGCGCAGTGCAGAGTGACGAAGTAGTCGAACCGACGGTGATCTGACGCTGCATTTGTATACAAATATACAAAAGTAGCAAGAGCGTTACATGGCTCGTACAAAGGCGACAGCACTTCTCAACTCAGTGCATCCGATGAGATGCCGCCGCACCACCGCTGCTTCCGGGCTGGTTATATGTCCGCGGGGTTCCGTTGCAGCAGCGCGCCATTCGAATTCCTCCAGTCTGGACTATCACTGGACGCAGTTTGGATGCTTCGAATGGAGGCGAAGCGATTGCGCCAGCCGAGCCGCCATGACAGGGAAAGGGAAGGCGACTCGGTGGGGCCGTTTCTAGGCGCTATTCACTGCGTTTCTGCCGGGGGTCGTTCGTCCCAGGCATGATTTGGTACAGCCGTCGCGATGGGAAAGGGAGAGCAGACTCGGCGGTGCCTTTCCCGCCAAGTTGTGGCACGTCTGCAGCGGGTGGTTTGACATAGGCTAGAATCAATTCTGCCATCGGCACGTCGCCGGGTGCAGCGAATTCATGTCGGGCGCGCTGGCACTACACACACGCACATACAAAAACGAGTGGTTAAAGTGAGCCCCGTGTGGGGTTTGCCCGGGCTCTTAACGGAAATAAACAGAACGACGCGTAGCGCCCCTGTCCTGACCCTTTCTCGCGGCGGGACCTCCCTCTTGAGCTTCTCGCGCGCTGGCCGCTTTTGTTTTTGTTTTTATCTCTTGTTTTGCGGGCTGGCGGCGGCGGTGAGGGGCACGGCTGCGTAATGTTCGCAGCATGCGGGACAGTGGCGGCAGCGTCTCTTTGTAGCTAATTTTAATGGAGACAGTCTTTATTTGGCTACTCGAGCGCGACAAATGTTGGCGTGTCTGCCTGCCTGTCTTTCTGTGTCTGTCATAAAGATAATTTATTATTGTAACTTATATCCCGCCCCGCTGTATACATGGGAGCTTCCGGACCCGTACGTGTTTGCATTGCATGATGCAACATTGCGTCAGCTGTACCAGTTTGCATGATGCAACGTTGCGTTAACCGTAACTGAGGCTATTCGTTGGATGCAGCCGATACGGCTGCATCCAACGAACCTAGGTATGTACGAACCTAGGTATGTACGCATGAGCGGGCGCCGAAGTCGACGAGGAAGACATGCCAAACCGCTCACACTCCGAACGATGGTGTTTCCATACCAAGTTTGGACACGACCTCTCGTAACTTGTTCGTAATGCGCACAGACAGCCCGTCGCCATGATGCGCGGCGTGTACTAACAGCCACGCACTCTGTTCTTCGTATTTCAATTTATCACCATAGTACCTTTGAATGGCGAAAAGTTGCGGAACTCGGTGCCCACGTGAGTCGGCGATTTTGTGAAGCTGAAGAAAGTACGAAACGTTGGGACAGCCTGTGCAAGAGCACACGAGAGCATCTTTGCGGAAAAGTGGAATGTGCACGTGGCGTGTCACAACCACCGCCAGCGCGCATAGCACGCTTCATTGTTAGGCTTTTGCGGCTCCGTCCACGTAAGATTAGGGATACCATTTAAAGCATACAATGGGGCACATAGTGGGTGTGCACTCAAAGTAAAACAATTATTTGCCGATGCCACCGAAAAGTGATCACAGAACGACGTACTGCACAAAGCACCACAGCCGACTATGCGCACGTGCCTTGTTGCGATGTTGTCATCCCCCTGCTGACACCCAGTTGCTGCATACCGGAAGGCGTACCCGATACGAGCTCCGTCGCCTCCGACATCGTGTGGTAGCGTGGTGAAGCAAGCGGACAGCCAATGTTGCTGCCTCGAAGGAGACCAGAAGCCTAAGGCAAACGTAACTTGTTTACTTCATGGCCAGAGATGGCTGACGCCAAACAAGAACAATGCCCCAACCGGCGAGGTTACAGCACAAGACTCTAGCAGACTGACAGCATTGATTCACTGCTCAAACAGGAATGAACTACAGCGCTTGTGGGGGGGGGTCCTATTTATACCCAAAGCGCCAGCGGTCAAAACAAACGTTTCCTCTAGATTATCCACATGAAACGAACGGCAGAGACACACATAACATTCTCTCCAGTGTTCGTGAGCAGTCGGTAATAGCGGCACACACTGAGTCAGGGAGCGGAGGAGGTCTCCGCCACAGCTACCGCGTCCTTCGGACAAGTCCCTGCGTGTTGCGTCGGCACGCCACCGAAGTTTGATAACACCGACAGCGAGGCGCCACTGATCCTGACGTGTGGCAGCTTGTTTTCCGTCGGCTACAAAAGTGAGTCACCGACGGGGAGGCCTGTCTGAAAGGCGCACGTAGTGGAGGCTTCTTCGCCACACAGCCAAAGAATATTGCACGAAGAGCAGCGGCGGGCTGATTCGTAACAGCTTCTCCGGCGGTTGTCCTGGATCCCGATGGATAAGGGTCATCAACC
Source organism: Haemaphysalis longicornis (assembly GCF_048455015.1). NCBI lineage: Eukaryota > Metazoa > Arthropoda > Arachnida > Ixodida > Ixodidae > Haemaphysalis > Haemaphysalis longicornis. The sequence continues at coordinate 62,204,851 of NW_027526203.1, forward strand.
GTTGTCCGGAAAGATGCTTGCGGAGAGAAGTGTTCTTAGGTGTCGACTGCAGGCCTAGGCTGTACGACACCATGCTGGAGCTTCTCCGGGCCGGTCACTGGACGAATAGTGGCTCCCCAACGACGTCTCTGGCTTGGTAAGGCAAGCAACAGAACAACACAGGAAGACACAACCGCATCGCCAGCAAGTGCGAAGACAAATCCACATTGAATATCTACCAGGCTTTTAGTTGCGATAAAGACGATAATAACTAACTACACTAGTTATAGTTTAGCCCAGCAGTACTTTAGGCAAGTGCACAAAGTTGAAAGGTGACATTTCGCGTGATTGGAAATGTCCTACACAAAAATCGTAATCATAAAAACGTAATCATAATCGTAAAACAATGCGATTGAGAAAGTCAGGCGTCTACAGGCCACTTCTCGCGCAGAGAACTGCGATTTGAGCTCTCGTCATTGCCCTGAGCTTTCCCCTTTTTGTAGTGTACTTTAGTGCCCCCCCCCCCTCTCTGAAAGCGACTGCGACCGGTCGAGAGGACATCGGCCTTATTCTGAGACGTGTATCAGCGCTCAGAGAAAACTGCTCTACGTTCCACTGCTCGAGCAACGCGTGTGCTTTCGTTCTCGGCGGCTCCGAGGTCCGCTGAGACCCGGCGTGAAGCGACCGTGCGGCGCTGCCACTCGGCAAGCGCGCGTGAGAGCTCTTGCCGCATTTATTTGCGACACTGCCGGCTAGCGAACACCGCTGGGTGTTTTCGCTTTCCTTTCCGGCTGTCAAGGCCAATTTAGGCACGGGTGGTGCGGTCTCAGAAGACGGCTCAACCCCAGGCGACACCGGAATGGCTATGTGCTCGGCTTGCCGTTGCCTGACATCGAGTATCTGAGTTTCAGGTGGAATGCTAGCGACTCGCTCCGTTGCGGCGCCGTCACTATGCTTAGCTGCACCGTGAACATCGGTCAGTGTCTCGACTGCCGGGGCTGCCCAGCCTTGCTAGGTTCTGAACTCGCGTCCGGAGAAACACCCTTCGTTTCAACGGACTCGTGTGGCCTCCTTCGGCTAACGTCCCGGTTTAGGCTTTCCCGCGGAACGCCATTAGCCCGCGAACTGCACGCGTTCGGGTCGACAGCCGTTTTCAAGGCCTCTCGTGAACCTGCGCACTTCGAACATGGCGACGAAACATCTCTGCTCACAGTAGGGGCCTTACACACAGTGTACTTACGCTGCCCTCTGTCGTGAGCCTCCGGAAATGCCCAATCCTCGCTCTCTGTATGAGTCTGAGGCGGCGATGCTATTGTTACATGAGCGCTTCGCAGCGAGCGCAGCTGGTTCTTTCCTCGGCAGTTTCTCGAAATTGTACCCCTTGTCGCATAACAGCTGATCCGACCTGTTCGAGAATAGGCACCTGTATTCCGGAAGAAGTTGTGGGGATACTGCCGCCTGCGTGACAAGTTCACCAAACGACCTGTCATGCTCACCAATCGGCAGGCGCACATTTCGTGCTGCCACAGCCGGCCTCACCCAAACACACTGCCCCGTCAGCTGATCCGGCTCAACGTACGAAGGGTGGATCATGTCTACCGTCGCCGCGGAGTCGCAAACTCGGCACGGTTTACCGTTGACCACGAGCTCACGTAAGTACGGCTCTAGAAACTGCCTGCTGTCCTCACTCTGATCTAGCACGTGAAAGACTAGTTTTTCCTTCTTGCAACTCGCTACGAAATGTCCCGTCTCGCCGCAGTTGTAACACGAAGCCTGTCTGCGCGTTTCAAAAGCTTTCTTTCTGCGCTGCTCCTCAGCGTTTGCTCTCTTTCGTTTTCGTGGCCAGTTTCTCTTGCTCCACCGTCTTCTTGGGGAGCTTTGCCTTTTGGCCCTGACTTATGGAGCTTCAGCCTGAAATCTTTTGGGCCGTCTTGCGGCCCCTGCGCGCCTCGTCGTGCGATGAACTCGTCGGCTAGCTGAGCTGCCTGGTCCACAGTATTTACCCCTGCCCTGTCTTGCACCCAGAGACTCAGGTTTTCTGGTAGACGGCGGTAGAACTGGTCAAGACCAAAGCACTCAACTACCTTGTCGTGCTCTCCGAAAGCCTCTGCCTCTTTGAGCCACTCTTCCATATTAGCCCTCAGCTTGTAGGCGAACTACGAGTACGACTCGCCCTTAGCTTTCTCGGATTCACGGAACTTCTGGCGAAACGCCTGTGCTGACAGCCTGTACTTACGCAGGAGGCTCGACTTGACTTTCTCGTAGTCCTCCGCTTGCTCCTTTTGCAAGCGGGACATCACGCCTGATGCCTCACCTGGCAAAAGCTTAAGCAGCTTTTGCGGCCACGAGTCTCGGCTAAACTGGGCCCTCTCACACGTACGCTTGAAGTTGACCAAAAAAAGACCGATGTCTTCTCCTACCTTGTAGGGTCGCATTAAGTCACTCATTCGTAGCGTAGGTCGCTCGGTCGCCGCAGACTGCACGCTTGGCGTGCTGCTGTCACTCTCACGCCTAGGTCGAGACGCCTGGACGTCTAGACACTTCATTTCCAGCTTATGCTGTCGCTCCCGTTTTCGTTCCTGTTTCTTCTCCTCGCGTTCCCCTTTTCGCTTTCTTTCCTCGCGTTCCTCACGCTGGCGCTCAGCCTCTGGAGCCTGACGTTAAGCGGTCTCCCTGCCATTGATAATCTCAATGCACTCAGACCGCTCGTCATCGTCAGCCCCAGCAGCGAGTATAGTCTGTAACAGCTCTGGCTTGCTCAGCGCGTCCGTAACATCCAAGCGCAACTCTTTTGCAAGCTCCAACCACTGCGGTTTTTTTTAACGCCTTCACATTCATGTCCGGTGTAGAGTACTGCTTTCCCACTGCTCCAGAAATGTTTTGCGCGAATACCCACGCTACAAAAACACGCGCCCTAGCAGCTATCCTGAGAGGCCTTCTCAGTGAAGAAAAGTCCCACACTCACCATTGACCGCCGTGAATTCTGCGAAGTCCGAAGCCGCCTCGACGTCCGTGGTGTTGGATCCAGCACCCCTGGCTCCAGGTGTTACGAAGCTGCCATCCGACCGCTGCTAACCAGTTGTTGCGACCGGGTGGGCGCACCCGAGCCGAGCTCCGTCGCCTCCGGCATACGTTTGGTAGCGTGGTGAAGCGCACGGCCAGCCGCTGTTGCAGCCGTGAAGTCCAGAAGCCGTAGGCTAACGTAACTGTTTACTTCATAGCGAGAGGTGAGCCGAAGCCAAAAAACAATGCCCCGATGCGTGAGTTAAGAGTACAGGACTCGATCACAGTTAGAGCAATGATTCGCTACTCAAACAGGAATGGGTTATAGCGCTTACGGGGCGTCTATTTATAAGCAAAAGCGCTAACGGTCAAAGCGCCAACAAGTGGCAACACGCCATAAACGTCACAGACACACACAATTCTCTTTGCAGAGTTCGTGAGCAGTCGGTAGCATCGGCGCACGTTGAGTCCGAGAGACAGGGGAGAGAGTAGGACTCCGCTGCGATCGCGGGGCCTCTGTGTCCTTGGGCGCGTCTCGGCGTGAAACTATGATTCACCGACAAGAGAGGGCCTGTTTTCAAAGGCGCACGCAGTGGCTTCGCAGCACAGCCTAGGAGTGATGCGGGAAAGTACGGCGGCGGGCCGATTCGTAACAGTCCGTCAACGAGAAACAACACGGCCAGCGCTAGCGGTACGTGCTAGCCGGAACGTACAAGATCTCCGGCACTCGCTGCTCCGATCGTCTCACACCAGAAACCCCATTTAGTACAAGAGGACGCGACCGCGAGCAAGTGGACTCGGGACGAACGGAACGCTTTTGAGCCTGCTTGTACGGGAGACAGCGAATTTGGCATTCTCGAAACAATGGGCAAAGGACGATAGCTTGAGCGACGACACGGACACGGGCAGAACACCAACGAATGAGCCCGATCCAGACGAAGGTATCGAACGCCCTGCCGATGAAGTGACGCTTACCAGCAATGGTATGTGTGCCGAACGAACGAGACGAACTTCGCCCGCTTCCCCACCACAACGGTTCCACTTCTGAAGCAGCCACGGCGAAAGCGAGCAATGAGCCGCAACAATTTTGACCAATCCACCGACATACCTCGGCAAAGTTGGCGCGCCTCACTCAAACTCACTCACAATTTTTTTTTTCGAAACACCACTCACTCAAACTCAGATTCAATGCTGAGCAGCACATCTGCGCTCACTCAAACTCAAACTCACATTGAGCGCAAAACTCAGAACTCACTCGGACTCAAACTCAAAATGTACTCACACCTCAAAATGTACTCAAACTCAAAATGGACTCAAACTCAAAATGGACTCAGAACTCAAAATGTACTCAAACTCAAAATGGACTCAGAACTCAAAATGGACTCAAACTCAAAATGTACTCAGAACTCAAAATGTACTCAAAACTCAATGTGTACTCAAATTCAAAATGTACTCAAACTCAAAATATACTCAGAACTCAAAATGGACTCAGAACTCAAAATGTACTCAAACTCAAAATGGACTCAGAACTCAAAATGAACTCAAAACTCAATATGTACTCATACTCAAAATGTACTCAAACTCAAAATATACCCAGAAATCAAAATGGACTCAAACTCATAATGTACTCAGAACTCAAAAAGGACTCAAACTCAAAATGTACTCAGAACTCAAAATGGACTCAAACTCAAAATGTAATCAGAACTCAAAATGGTCTCAAACTCAAAATGTACTCAGAACTCAAAATGGACTCAAACTGAAAATGTAATCAGAACTCAAAATGAACTCAGAACTCAAAATGGGCTGAGAACTCAAAATGATTTCAGAACTCAAATGGCCTCACAACTCTCTCATGCTAGGAATTTACTCGGGGTCAGATGGACTCTGACTTCATTAGCAGTCAGTGCTTTCAAATTCACGCCTGGTAAAAATATTACGGGCGCAAATTCGTGAGCTCAAACTCTTCAATTCGCCACGACATGACACCGTAGCTCCTGTGAGGTCGTAAACAAATTTCGTTGCAGATTTAATACAGCTATACCTGCTGCCCATGAAGAGTAGCGCTGGTTGGATGCAATTGTACGTATATATTGGATACCAAACTCTTGATGTAGGCTCCGTATTCGTGTTCATGACGGAGGCGGTCCAGGCTCGATGGTGTGCTGGGTCCCCAGGTCGAAACAAGCAAGATTGGGTGAGGGGACGTGCGCTCACTGCTCCATTCATTTATGTCGAAGCTGTTTAGTGTTACGGTTCCGTGCATTCTTGCTCTGCATCCTGAAAAAACGCCTTGTGTCAAAGCGAACTGTCCCCGCGAATCTCTGAAGCGCGAGGAGTTCATGGATATACCTTTGCTGTTTTATTGCGTAGCATTCTTTGCCGAGTACACCCCTCCCCCTATCCCCGCCATGATCTTGTAACGCCCTGCATATACACAAAAATTCACATATCATGGAAGTTCAACCTGTAATCATTATAAAAGCGTAAATGTAGAGAATTGATAAAAATAAATGTTAAAAAATAAGAAAAATACCGAAAATGGCGAACCGTGTAACACGGGAGTCATAGATCGTCTCAGATTGGGTGAAAATGCAGAGAGATGTGGTGCTAAAGAATGTGGGGTATCAAATTGAGGGTCTCGACGATGGAAATCACGTGGGACAAACAAAAAAGTGCCTCGTTTGCTGAGGCACTTGTATTAGTTTTTAATTAGCGTTTGCTAGGTGGGATGTGCTCTCGTAGCTCGGAAAAACACCACGCTGTCGTAAGCAATGATTGCCACCGTACCCAGCTGTTAACTTCCAGCATGCACGCGTGTGTGAGTGTGTGTGTGTGTTTGAGAGTGTGTGAGTGAGAGAGTGAGCGAGAGAGAGTGAGAGAGAGTGAGAGTGAGAGAGTAAGAGTGAGAGAGTGTGAGACTGTGGGAGTGAGAGAGTGTGAGAGAGTGTGTGAGAGTGAGAGAGAGTGTGAGAGTGTGAGAGTGACAGAGAGAGAGAGTGTGAGTGAGAGAGTGTGAGAGTCCGAGAGTGAGAGAGTGAGAGAGTGAGTGAGAGAGAGCGAGAGAGAGAGTGAGAGTGAGAGAGTGAGTGAGAGACTGAGAGTGAGTAAGAGAGTGAGAGTGTGAGTGTGAGTGTGAGTGTGAGAGTGAGAGTGAGAGTGAGAGTGAGAGTGTGATGTGAGTGTGAGTGTGAGAGTGAGAGTGAGAGTGAGAGTGAGTGTGAGTGTGAGTGAGAGTGAGAGTGAGAGTGTGAGTGTGAGTGAGAGTGTGAGTGTGAGTGTGAGTGAGAGTGAGAGTGTGAGTGTGATTGTGAGTGAGAGTGTGAGTGTGAGTGTGAGTGTGAGTGAGAGTGAGAGTGTGAGTGTGAGTGTGAGTGTGAGTGAGAGTGAGAGTGAGAGTGAGAGTGTGAGTGTGAGTGTGAGTGTGAGTGAGAGTGAGAGTGAGAGTGAGAGTGTGAGTGTGAGTGAGAGTGAGAGTGTGAGTGTGAGTGTGAGTGAGAGTGAGAGTGACAGTGTGAGTGTGAGTGTGAGTGTGAGTGTGAGTGAGAATGAGAGTGAGAGTAAGAGTGTGAGTGTGAGTGTGAGTGTGAGTGAGAGTGAGAGTGAGAGTGAGAGTGTGAGTGTGAGTGAGAGTGAGAGTGTGAGTGTGAGTGTGAGTGTGAGTGAGAGTGTGAGCGAGAGTGTGAGTGGAGTGAGTGTTAGAGTGTCAGTGTGAGAGTGAGTGTGAGAGTGTGAGTGAGAGTGTGAGTGTGAGTGTGAGTGTGAGTGAGAGTGAGAGTGTGAGTGTGAGTGAGAATGAGAGTGGGAGGTGAGTGTGAGTGAGAATGTGAGTGTGAGTGAGAATGTGAGTGTGAGTGCGAGTCTGAGTGTGAGAGTGAAAGTTAGAGTGAGAGTGTGAGTGTGAGTGTGAGTGAGAGTGTGAGTGAGAGTGTGGGTGGAGTGAGAGTGAGAGTGTGAGTGTCAGAGTGTGAGAGTGAGTGTGACAGTGAGAGTGAGAGTGAGACTGAGAGTGCGAGTACGAGTGAGAGTGAGAGTGTGAGTGAGAGTGAAAGGGAGAGTGAGAGTGTGAGTGAGAGTGTGAGAGAGAGTGATAGTGAGAGTCAGTGAGAGTGAGAGTGATAGTGTAAGTGAGAGTGAGAGTGTGAGTGAGAGTGTGAGTGAGAGTGAGAGTGTGAGTGGGAGTGTGACTGAGAGTGAGAGTGTGAGTGAGAGTGAGAGTGAAAGTGAGAGTGAGAGTGTGAGCGTGAGCGTGAGTGAGTGTGAGTGTGAGAGTGAGAGTGTGAGTGAGAGTGAGAGTGAGAGTGTGAGTGTGAGTGTGAGTGAGAATGAGAGTGTGAGTGTGAGTGAGTGTGAGTGTGAGTGTGAGTGAGTGTGAGTGTCAGTGTGAGAGAGAGTGAGAGTGAGAGTGTGAGTGTGAGTGTGAGTGAGAGTGAGAGTGAGAGTGTAGTGTGAGTGTAGTGTGAGTGTAGTGTGAGTGAGAGTGAGAGTGAGAGTGTGAGTGTGAGTGAGAGTGAGAGTGAGAGTGTGAGTGAGAGTGAGTGAGAGTGAGAGTGAGAGTGAGAGTGAGAGTGTGAGTGTGAGTGTGAGTGTAAGTGACAGTGAGAGTGAGAGTGAGATTGTGAGTGTGAGTGGAGTGAGAGCGAGAGCGAGAGTGTGAGTGTGAGTGTGTCAGTGAGTGTTAGAGTGTGAGCGTGAGTGTGAGTGAGTGAGTGTGAGTGAGGGAGTGTGAGTGAGTGAGTGTGCGTGTGAGTGTGAATGTGAGTGTGTACGTGTAGCTATATACCTGTTGCTATATCTTCAAATTATAACCAGAAAGCATTTTTATATTTGTCGCCACGTAATCCCCTCGACGAGACCTTTATTTTATACAGCACACACCCTAGCAGGGTCATATGGAATTCATACCAGTCAAACTAACAATTACTCTCATGACTGTAACCAGGACGCATTGTTTAAGTGTCCGACGTGATTCCCCTAACTGCAACCTTCAATTTGACGCCCCACATGCTTCAGCGGCCTCACCTTGAATTTACCCCAATCTATGACCCATAATGACTCTCTCATGATTCGAACTACGAAGCCTTTTTTTATTTGTACCACGTGACTCCCCTCCGCCAGACCGTAAATTTGATACCCTACACGCCCTAGCGGGGTCAATTCGAATTTTACCCCAATATAAGACTCGCCATGACAATGTCGTAGTTATAACCAGGAAGCATTTTTGTATTTCTCCTACGTGATTCTGCTCATCAAGACCATTAATTTGATACCCATCACATCCTAGCGGAGTCAATTTGAATGTTAAACCAATCAATGACTAACCATGACTATCTCAGGATATAGCCCTACCACATTTTCGTCCCACGTGATTTCCCTTATCGTAACCTTCAATTTGATGCCGGGGACACCCAGTGGCATCATTGTGAATTTTAACCTATTATGGCCCATTTTGACTATGTCATGATAATTATCAGGAAGCACGTGATTACCCTCATCGAGACCTTTAATTTGATACGCCACATGCCCTAGCGTCGCGAACTTGAATTTTAACTGAATCTATGACTTACCATGACTACGCCATGATATATCCATAACTCATTTTCGTCCCGAATGATTCCCCACATCGAGGCCTCGAATTTGATTGCCCACATGCCCTCGCAGCGTCATTTTGAATTTTAACCCAATGTATGACTCATTATGACTGCCTAATGATTCAATCAGGAAGCATTTTTTTATTTACCCCGCGTGATTCCGTTAATCCGGACCTTTCATTTGATACCTTACATGCCTTAGCCTCATCAGTTTCACTTTTCACCCAATGTAATGTGGTCATTATTCTGTCTTAAGGGGCGCTGCCCTGTCAATTCAGCTAATTCATTTGAAAGAGCAGAAAGGACAGCCCCCGCCCCCATTTCCCCCCTGCTCTCACCTCTTCCTTTGTGACCCCTAGTATATCAAGCCGTTAACAGTAGCAGGCGAACAACCAGCACGCCAGCGCCGCCGTGTGCTTTCCCACCACCCTTTCCCACACTCTTAGTGGATCCGTCAGGAGGAAAAGTTAAGACAACCCTTTTTTATGACCTCACCAGTCAATTATTACTCACGCGCCCAGCCGCGAAAATTAGGTATACAGCAAGTACTTATGGCCATGAAAATTCAACAAGAAACTAAAAAAAATCAGACACCCCCTCCCTCCCAACCGATCATGCAGATCGCGATTGGTGCCGTACCCGCAGGTAACCCGAATTCCGAGCCCACAGTGACGCATGAATCTCAACAGCCAACCATAGCTGCCTGCTAGGCTACTCATATGTACTCAAACTCAAAATGTACTCAGAACTCAAAATGGACTCAAACTCAAAATGTACTCAGAACTCAAAATGGACTCAAACTCAAATTGTACTAGAACTCAAAATGGACTCAAACTCAAATTGTACTCAGAACTCAAATTGGACTCAAACTCAAAATGCACTCAGAACTCAAAATGGACTCAAACTCAAAGTGTAACTCAGAACTGAAAATTGACTCAAACTCAAAATGTACTCAGAACTCAAAATGGACTCAAACTCAAAATGTACTCAGAACTTAAAATTGACTCAAACTCAAAATGTACTCATAACTCAAAATGGACTCAAACTCAAAATGTACTCAGAACCCAAAATGGACTCAAACTCGAAATGTACTCAGAACTCAAAATGGACTCAAACTCAAAATGTACTCAGAACTCAAAATGGACTCAGAATTCACTAGGTCTCAGGCGTACTCAAACTCAATCGGACTCAAACTCAGTCTGGATCACTCGGGTCAAACTCACTCAAGCTAAAACTCACCATGCCACACTAGCCTCGCGCTCACTCAAACTCAAACTCACGCGTGAGTTTGAGTCCAAACGAGTCTGAGTGAGTGGACTCATGAGTGAGTTCGCCGTCCTCTGTCCACCGAGCCACCCTACTACAACGCCACGCCACCGCACGCTAAACGAAAAGCTAACCGGCTCCCGCACTATACGCAACACACACCTCAATCGAAGCAACGTCCTCAACGCGGTGAACTGTGTCATCCCTGCACACCGCAGCTCGCCAGCGGACAAAACGGATGTCTACGCTCCAACATGCATTCAGAACGCGACGAGCTACAGGAACATGATCGCTGACGGAAGCGACGCGACTAACGCAACGCCGTAAACGCTCTCAAGTTCAGCTCCAACGAAGTGAATGCAACTACACACACATAAAAAAACAAGCCGATTTGATATTCACCGAACCTCATCGAGACCAACGCCCTGTAACGAAGTTTGTAATATCCGCAACAACAAAGAACAAACGCCAGCATTGAGCAAGTGCAAATAAGCGGACAGTGATCTGGATACGAACGAACGTCAACCTACGCGGACACTTAATTGTGCCTGAGGTATTGAGAATTGAGTTGAGTAATTGTGAGTAATACAGATTGAGTACTCATTAATACAGATCGAGTACTCATAAATACTCATGAATACACATTGAGCACTCATAACTACAGAAGATTGCATACTCATGAGTACAGATTGAGTACTCAAGAGTGCAGATTGAGTGCTCATGAGTGCAGAAAATTGAGTACTTATGTGTTTTGATTGAGTATTCATGAGTACAGATTGAGTATTCATGAGTAAACATTGAGTACGAATACTCGTGCGGACAAATGAGTTTGAGTACAAGTGAGTACGATTACAAAAGAGTGTGTGATGACTGAGTATGATTGATTTTGAGAACGGACAACTCTTTTGAGTCTGAGTTTGAGTTCATTGTGCATAAAAAAAATTGTAATTGAGTTTGAGTGAGTTCTTTCTGTTTCGCCGACCTATGCAAATGACTATACCTTTTTTGTTCTTAGTGTCTTTTAAAAGAGAGTGTCTGTGTAATAAACTTATGCTGTACTTGTTTCACAGTACCTGCAGATTTTTGTGTGCACAACTATACGAGCCATGGAAAACCAACTAGGCCAATTGATCACGTTACTAAATTATAAAGCGTTTTCAATTCTGGTAACAGTGCCCATAAAACATTTGAATACTTGTACTTTAAAAAGTGTTCCAGGGTACCCTCAAATCGCTTGTAAAAAATAATAGCAAACTTGAACAGTTTTCCTTTCTGCGGTTATCACTCATTTGTTCCATCTGTAGACTTTCTTGCTCCTGAAATTTCAAACTGCAGTACCACAGGTCATCTAGTATGTACAGTCAAGAGCTTTATGACAGTGAACACCGAGTGCACCAGCCGCTCTGTACGAGGCTGGTGCACTCTCGCCGTTCGTGTGTTTAGCGGATGCACTCCCTGAAAATGCTTGATCGCACAGGTGCATGTTGCACAAGTTAAGTCCCTGAATCTAGAAGTCTGACGGCTCAGGATAAAGCATTCTCACCCATTCGGTCTGCGAAAAACAAATCTTTGGGTGGGTTCACTGTGTTTCGACAGTTGATAATATTGGCCTCAACTGCAGGTGTCTTTCCTGGAATAGATTCCGGATGTGATGTAGGTGCCGAAGCAGACAACAGCGCAATAAACCGTACTCAGGCAATGGATCCGCCAAATGCACGACCTATGAAAGAGTGACATGCCGTCGATAGGCATCTCTGCATGTACTCAGCGGCACAACCCCGATCATTCGCTCCCATGTTTACTGTCATAAAGCTTTTGACCGTACAGAGGGCAACACAGTTATTGATAACACAGCTGCCTTACTTCTAGCCTTATCCTACCTCACCGGAAAGGAATATAAAAAAAAATTTTAGGGCATGCCGTTCTTAATTCTTAAACACACCTTTTGTCGTGGCAGTTTTTGTAAAAAGTTTGTTTCCACAGTTTTCAGATGTAGCTAGTTGAAGATGAAGTCGTTGTTATAGGCAAGTGTGTTGCGCTCTGTACTCTGAATTATCGTGTGCTATTAATCCTGGTATAGCAACGCACTTAATTATTTCAAATATTTTCGTGTGAGAGCGTAAGGGCTTGCAAAGGTTTTCATGGCGAGACAGTAACCTAGACGGACTTCAGCCGTACCAACCTGATGATGCGACCATATGCCATGCTAGAGACAAGAATCCGCCAGGGCACAGCCACAACTACGTCCCCATGCGCTTGTTATGGACTTCTGGGGAAACAAACTTTTTACAAAAACTGTCAACACAAAAGGTGTGTTTAAGACTTAAGAACGCGATGCCCTAATAGTTTTTTTATATTCTTTTCGGCCGAGACAGGATGAACTTGTCATAGAATTCTGAGGTACAAAGCAGTGAGAGAAATCAACAGAAAATCCTGTAAAAAACAAGGTACAAAGGAACCTTTGTACTTTGTTGAATTAAGGAACAAATATAGCGTGGATGTGATTTTAACGTGATAAAATACCGATCGCGACAGCTCATCAGTTTTCTAATGAAAATATTTGGTGTAATTAAACACAAAGGCAGCTAGTTGTCTAGTCCGCCTCGCTGGCTGTATTGCATTTTCATTCGTTTACAATCAGGCTAAGCAACCAGCTTGTTTGCGAAACGTCTAAGATCGGTCCTATTAGCAGCAAGTGCCAACGCATTCAGTCATGAGAAGCTACGGTAAATTTACGATGATTGTCCGTTTAATTTTTCCGCGCGAATACTGTGCAAGGCCTCATGACAACAGTCACGGGGCAACACAGCTGACAACCTGCGAGAATTCACCACACTCACCACCTTCATCGCTGACAATCGGTTGGTTAACCTGACACTGCGACGGCCGCTGCTGAAAACGACGACCGAACGTACGCTAAAGTGAACTCTGCCCATGCGACACAGCTGTAAGCTGTCATTACGGGCACGACGAAAAAAAAAGTAAAAAGAAGAAAAAAACTTACGCATGTGGACGCAGAGATCACCACCAAGCAGCGGCCTACTAACGAAAGTAGACTGCCCATGACGCCCCGCTGTTTTCTTTGTGTTCTGTATGGAATGTCGCAGCGGTGAAGCTCTCGTGTCGGGGTGATAGCAAGCGCCATCTCGCCTGCGTAAGCACATTACCCACTGCTGTTCATCCTGCACAAACTAAGGGTCCTATCATAGTCTTCATGAGTGTTTCGTGAATTCATTATCTTCTTTTATATAAGCAATTGGTTGCGTGTCCACGTCAACGTCTGATAAAACGCAGGGTGTTATGACGCTCGCTTTCAAAATCACCACGAACAAAGAACAGGAAAACGGTCGATACGCATTTAAAAAATAAAGAATTCATCGCTAACAAAATCACCGTATTTTTGTTCGAAACTAAAATAACTATCATTACAGTCGGTCTAGCTACGCTGGTCCTAATCCCCCCCCCCCGGTTTGTCTTTTTCTTAACTTTTTATCTATTGTCGGTTTTATAAAAAATCGCGTTTACTTTTTACGCACAGCCTCTTTAATGCCCTTTATCTGGGGTGGTTCATTTCTTGGGTCTCTCTCTTGTCTTAAAGTTCACGATCGTCATGTCAATCCATCATCCGCTGACATATAAACATAAAAACCACAATTCTAGTTGCGTCACCACTGACGCTCCTAGCCTAAGCCCCACGCATCGGCTGGCGACCTGAAAAAAAAAGAACCCTTCACTGGAGGTCAAATGTTGCTTATTACAGAGCTTTATATTCTGTCAATGTCTGCAACCGTTTCGGTATTGTTTCTATGCAAACAGTTAGATGGCGCTGCAAGGCAGAAGGCTGCTGGCACGGAAAAATTTGTTGTTCCGCAACGGCTCCTTCCTGAAAATTTATCGGATATCAAATTTCTGCAACCATGGCAACAATACCGAAACAGAAGATGGCCGTAAATCGCAAGTATAGGTTTTGACAGCTAAATCACAATAAAATGACTGTAAATGACAGCAAATGTTTGCCACCGACTTTTGCTTTGAGCTTTAAGCTAATTTTTTTAGGATCGCGTTCTTGTTCGGAATATTGTGCTCGCCGTAAATGCAAAGGAACTCAGTGAGAAGATTTTTAAGTCATGGGAGGGGGATCTATTGCCTCCACTAATCTATCACATTAAGATTTCTTCGAGAGGACCGTCCAAAGTCCCGCCATTCGAAATGCAGGATTGGCTTCACCGCATGCCACGGCAACCACGATTCCTAACTTCTTTTTTGTATCCGACCAACTCTTGTGGGGAAAACATTTTTTTCTAGAAAACATTTTTGACGTGTGTACCTACAAAACGGACATTCTCAATTTTCTTTCCTATTGCTGGTTTTTCATACGCAATTACTTTTTAAAGGAGCCATGAAGAGAAAACACAAGTTTGGTTCATTCAAAAGATTGTCTCGTTAGAATCATACTGACACCACTTTTAACGTAAACTTCGCTCAAATAAGCTACATAATTAGGAAAAACGGGAATGGTCATGCGGCCCACCAGCTGATTTCCCGCAACACAACCTATGATGTCACATGAGCTAAGCTCTGCGATTGGCGGAGGCTGGCAGAAGCAGACGCAAATTAGGTAGAGCTTGCAAACTAGACGAACGAGCGATTTGCGCTTAAATATAGGGCACATTCTTTACAAAGCAATAAGAATGATGGAACAAACAGTGGAAGTTACGAAAGCACATGTAAACATAGAAGTACTGCTGCGTTCTGCTGTTCGTACTGCGCACAGCATGCTTGGTTTAGCTGCACAGCACTACGGGGCTTGGGGTTGTCTCAGACGACACTGGCTGATTCACGCAAGCAACGGTGTCTTACGTGACCCCATTTGTCGAGCGAGCACTGTTTCAGGGAACGAATATTTTCTCCCAGAACAAAAACAAGCCAGCTTTAAATGCGGGCAAAATCAAACCAAACGCTTGCCACGGTATGGTGGCGCCATCTAGGTTACGGAACGTAAAGAAACGCGGGAACAAACCAACACCGCTGTACAGGTGGAGACAACCTTTGAACGGTCCCGTGCCGCCGCAATTGGGCCAACGGGCTTAACGCGTTATTCTTTTCGTTTCCCACGAGACCTAGCAACGCGAAACAGACAATATGATTCAAACTTCTTCAGTAAACCGCGTTGCGGCGATAATTTTAGCGCGGTTTTGACACAATGACTTGCAATGACGAGCGAGCAACCGAAAATGGCGGCGCCATCGTATACGTGTCTCTACCCTGTACGGCGGATGCGTGAATGAGGTACTCTAGGCTGCAGAGCGGTCGGTTCCTGTGATGTCACTTGGGACCACGAAAACGCACGATTGAGCGGGAAAATCAAAATTTTAACCTAAGTTGTTTAATTTCTCAGTGAATAAAGCACCGTTTGTATCCGGACAAGCGCTGGGGGCACTATAAAACACGAAATCTTTCGAATAAAACCAACTTGCATTTTCTCTTCATGGCTCCTTTAATCACTTTCTTCTAGGTTTGGACAAAAATTTTATTTTATCAATTTTTTTCACAAGCCTTACTTACACAAGCCTCACAAGCCTTACTTTAACGACTAGTGCCTTTAGAAAAGACATTTAACTGTCCACATTTCAGTCTTTTCTTTTATATGCTGACCGAAAAGATTTAGCCAAAAGAAATTTTTTAGACGCATAAAAAGCGGCCATTTTCCTGGCGGTATCGTCCATCAACACGAATGGTACCAAAATGGCCGCCGCTCTAAAGAGAAAATAAATTGGGTTCGTGTTGACTTGAAGGTGATGGTAGTTGGTTTTTGTGGCACGCGGGCAACTAGCGCAAACAGCGCCAAAAAAATTACAAATATTTTAAGAAAAAGCGCTGTTGCGTGAAACTAAATTGTGGTCGTGACGATCGTTATCTTTAAGAAAAGAGAGAGAGCCAAGAAATGAACCACTCCAGAAAAAGGGCATTACAGAGGCTGCGCGGAAAAAGAAAACGGTTTTTTTTATTGAAAGCGATAATAGATAAATAGATAAGCAATAGATAAAACGAGGGGGATTATGATCAGCGTAGCTAGACCAGCTGTAATGATAGTAACTCTGGTTCCGAATAAAAATATGGTTATTTTGTTAGCGATGAATTCTTTATTTTTTAAATAAGTATCGACCATTTTCTTGTTTGTTCGTGGTAATTTTGCAAAGCGAGCGTCATATCACCAGGTGTTTTATCAGACCTTTACGTGCACGCGTAACCAATCGCTTATATAAAACATGATATAAAATTCACCAAAAATAAAGGAAGACAGTAATAGGGCCCCTAGTTTGTATAAGATAAACAGCAGTGGGCAATGTGCTTACGCAGGCAAGATGACCCTTCCTATCACCCCGACTGCGAGGAGAAAGGAGCCTTTAGCCTTCACCATCATCATCATCCCCAACAACAAAAGCACAAAAAGGCTCGAGCCTGCACCACCCAGCCATTCGCATTAGCGCGTGCAGCAAGCTGCCCATCGTGTTCGTCTCGTAGCGCTCGACGGACGGCGTCAGGTTCGATTCTCAGCGAGCTGCAGGGAGTGAAGCTTCCCGAACATGTCTGCTCACCGAGTGAAGAAGCCGAAGACTGCTCAAGGAGCTGGGCCGCCGCCTACACAGCCATCAGATCCAGAGGTGGGCGGCAGCCGCTACTCGCCCCCTTGCACGCGATCCCAGAAGGAGCGCTTCGAGAAGCGCCTCCAGAAGCAAGAACCGCTGCTGGAGCGTCGTAGGTCGAAGGCGACGGTGCTCACAGAACCTGGCAAAGTGCGCCCTGCGCTGAAAAGGATGGAGAATCTTCCTGAGAACAAGGCTGATCACGCGAGCGCAGAAAAGGAGAAGCCTGCGGCTGCGACACCTGCGAAGGCCTAGCCAATCCCAGGGCCGCCTTCCAGTCAGACCAGCTTTGCGTCCCACGCCCACCCGCCTGCTACACGTCCGCTGAGACAAGTTTGTGGTCGCCCGCCTCCACTCCCTCACCCGCCTCAACGAAGAATGGTCAGTCGTGCTCCCGAACTGTCTCCTCTTCCGACTGAACTTTTAAAGCTTGACTTCCCGTTGTAACGCCGCAAATAAAGTGGCTACTTGACACATCGCCTATTTGTTGTGATTGCTATGCTGCATACGCATCGCGATATCAGTGCGGACGTAGTTCCGCACGTGTGCCCTGGATGGTAGCGGTAGAATGTTTCAGCCAGAAAACCGTCGATTGGGGTGTTTTACACCGCACACTTTCTTTCCCCGCCTCTGATGAGCTGTAGCCGGGGAATATATCCGCGTCTATGCGCCGACTACGGCAACGCCCCTCCCTGAGTTACCGTGGCGTGTACCCCACAAATGAAATTTTTTCACAAGTAGAAACTGCACCTGGTGGTATCTTTGGCTGAAAAATTTTCTACGCATATGGAATGGCTCCGGAAAAATTGAGATAAACTGGCATCTGACAATAGCTACTGAGGTGTGATGTGGTTAACCAGCGAACTCGCCCGAGATGCTATCCCTGTGACAAATAAGATGCGGGAAGGTTCTGGCGATCACACTTCTCCGGAACATGGAATGCGTTGTTAGAGCTAAAATCGGAGTATCCTAACTGTGCGGCACGGAGGTAGCGTGAACTCCAAGCATTGTAGTGGTATTTATAGGGAGAGTACAGAGCACGTGGCCTGGCACTTTTTGCCGCTGGCAGCTAAAAGTCTCTCGACAGAGTGGCTGGCCGTGAGCAGCAATAATAAATGCTGGGAAGCTGAAGGAATTCAGAGCTTCTCTCTTCTGGGCAGACGCAATGCTTGATGCAGCAAAGCAAGAACAGGTTTAGATCTTTTCCTACGGCGTTCATCGTTATAATGCATGCAACTATGCAAGAGCCGTCACCGCAAGCTCGGGAACTTTTTCAATGCGTAAGCCCTCATGATGCGCGGCCACCGCCGTCATGTCTGCAGCGGGCATTGTCTTATGGGGAAATTTTATCTCCAAGGGCGAAATATGCACGAGACCGTGTTGCTTTCCAAAACCATTTCAAAACAGTTTAGCTGAGCTTGAATGATGGGTATTATCGCGTTATTACGCTCATTTCCGCTTTTGTTGGTTTGTTAGGCGTTGTTGGGCTGGGCTTCCCACCGCAGTCACCAATGTTGTGACGCACATTGCTGCACGTCACCGATGTTGGACATCAGCCATCCCGACGGTGTCACCACTGTTGAGACTTGCCAACCGAGCGCAGTCACCGGTGTAGCAACGCTGCCTTCTTCGTCCGCTATCGACGGGCGCAGAGGAGAGCGATGAAGTTGTCGAGCCGTCGAAAAGTCGAAGCAACATTTATATAAAGTATGTACAAGGGTAACAAGGTCGTTACATGGCTCGCCCAACGGCGACAGAACCTTTCCACTCGGCGCCTCCAAAAAGGGCCTACGAAGAATGCCGCCAGAGAATGCCGACGATAAATTCCTCGGGCGGGTTTTTATACCCCTGGAAATCCGTTGCGGCCCCGATAAGTTTCAATCGCTCCAATCATGACTCTCGCTGGCCGATGTTTAAAATCCGCCGAATGGAAGGTCAGCCGAGCCGCCGAATGGGGAAAGGGAGGGCGACGACCAGGCCGTTTCCTCTAACCCGCCTCCAGGCGTGTGGCGGAATGTCGGTTGGCGGTCGTTCCCCCGGTGCAGGATTTGGCCGAGCCGCCGCAACGCAAAAGGAGAGGCGTCTCTGCGGTGGTGCAAGTCGGCCGCGGGTGGTTTGGTCTGGTTTTGGTGCTGCGAACCGGAAACTAGGACGGAGGCAGCCAGATGGAGAGGGGGGAAACAACATCTTTACTCGCCGGCTAAAAGGTCACGGTGGCTCTCACTCCCTCGCTAGGAGGGGGGTGCCGGCCGCGACTGCTGGCGTGTGATCGCCGCCAGCGCAAACTGCGCGGCGGCTTTCTGTGCGTCCTTGTCCGTCTCGCGCACCGCACGCGCGAGATGGGGCGGTAGTATATTCGTTCCCGCTTCCGCGTCGTTGCACTCCCACATCATGTGGGTCATGGTCGCCCTCGCGGCCCCGCACACCGCACACTGGTCCGTGATGTATCGTTCGGGCGTGACATGCACGGCCAACACCGGGGTCCACGTCACTCCCACTTGGAGTTGTCGGAGGAGCGCCGCCTCCTGCCGGGTGAGGTCCGGGTGCGGCGCAGGGTAGCGTTTACGTTGCTCCCTGTGCCATTCCAGGACCCCTCCATACGTTGTAATCGGGGCAGGCTCCTGTTCTTCCACCCCCTCGTCTTCTGCGTTGTCGTTGTCGTCTCTGGCGTCGTTGTTTTCTTTGGCCGCACGAGGTGACGCGGCGCGCCGGCCGACGGGGCGTCCGGTTAGCGCCCTCGCCGCCCTGTCCGCGTCCTCGTTGCGGTTGCGAACGGGTCCCACGCTGCCCATGTGGGCCGGGAACCATCGCAAGGTTATCGGCGTCCGCGAGTCCAGGGCTCCGCACACCCTCACTGCGTTCACACACACTTGGTTCCTTGCGAAATTGGCGATTGCCTCCCTCGAGTCACTTAGCACCGTCGTGCATCCTCGGGCGGTTGCCGCCAGCGCTATGGCCGTTTCCTCCGCCTCCGTGGCCGCCTCCACACGCACGCTGCACGCCGCGACGACTCTGCCGGTGGTTGCTTGCACGACCGCCGCCGTGTAGGCATGTCGGCGGTTGTCGGGGTATCGGGCCACGTCGACGTACATGGCGCCGGCGTCGTCATCGTACGTCTCTGCCAGGGTGCGAGCCCTGGCCAGGCGACGCTCATGGTTCTCTGTTGGATCCATGTGCCGTGGGATCGGTGCGACGCGGATGTTGTCGCGGGCCTCGCGCGCCAGCGGCAGCCGCCTCTTGCTCTCCCGCAGCCTCGTTTCGTGTCCTACCGCGACAAGGATGGCCCTGCCCGTTCGCGTCGTTTCCAGTCTGGCTATCTGCGCCGTTGCTTGCGCCTCTATGATCTCGCTCAGCGTGTTGTGCAAGCCTAAGTCGAGCATGTTCTGTGTATTTGTGTGGGTGTATAAGCCCAGCGCAGCTTTGTATGCCCGGCGTATGAGAGCGTCGAGCTTATTGCGTTCGGCCGTGGTCCAGTTGTGAAAGGCGGCCACGTACGCCAGGTGGCTTATGACGAACGACTGGACCAGCCTCAGCGTGCTGCGTTCCTTCATGCCGGCGTGCCTGTTGGCAATCTTCTTGACGAGGCCGAGTGCTCGGCTTGCTTTGATTTGCAGTAGTTTGACGGTGTGAGCGTTGCGTCGGTCTTCGTGGATGTGTAGTCCGAGGACTCTGATGGTCTCTACCTCGGGTATGGCCGACCCGTTGCCCGTGCGCACTTGGATGTTTGCCGCCTTCCCGTTCTTGGGGCTTCGCGGGGCCTTCAGGATTAGTAGTTCCGACTTGGCGGGGGAGCATTGCAGCCCCGTTCCCTCGAGCTGGTCTTCGACCGCTTTCACCGCGCACTGGAGCGAGTCTTCGATCTCTCCGTCGCTGCCACCCGGCACCCAGATGGTGATGTCGTCGGCGTAGATTGTGTGGTTGACGTTGGGGGCGGTGCCGAGGCGTTCCGCAACCCCGATCATCACCAGGTTGAACAGCGTCGGAGAGATCACCGCTCCTTGCGGCGTGCCCACGCTGCCCAACGTTTTCGTTGGTAGTTCTAAGTCTCCGGCCACGATGGTCGTTGTGCGTGCCGTGAGAAAGTCTCTAATGTAGGCAAACGTCCTCCTTCCCATGTTGAGGCGGGACACCTGCCGTAGTATGGCGTGGTGGCGAACGTTGTCGAAGGCGCCTTTTAGGTCCAGGCCCAGGACGGCGGCGTTGTCGACGGATCTCTTATTATCAATAATATCGTGCTTGAGAAGCAGCATGGCGTCTTGCGTGCTGAGGCCCGCACGGAAGCCGAGCATCGTGTTGGGATAGTGCTCGCCGTCCTCGAGATACCTTTGCCATCGGTTAAGTAGTACATGCTCCAGCACCTTGCCCACGCACGACGTCAGCGAGATGGGACGCAGGTTCTCGATGTCTGGCGGCTTGCCCGGCTTGGGTATTAGGACCGTGCGAGCCTCCTTCCACTTGGGGGGTAGGGTGCCGCTCCGCCAGCACGCGTTGTAGAACGTCGTGAGCGCGGTGATGGCCTCGTCGCTCAGGTTTCGTAGTTCCTTGTTGGACACGCCGTCCGGGCCGGCCGCCGACTTGCCGTTGAGCTTTTGCAGGACCGCACGCACCTCCCACTCTTCGATGTCGGCGTCGAGCGCCTCGTTGGGCTCGCCCTCGTAGTCCGGTAGCGGAGTCGGCGGCGTGGCCGGCAGGTACTTAGCGTCCAGTCTGCGCCGCACCTCGTCGTCCCCTAGCTCCCTGCGAGCCTTGAGGAGGGTGCGGGCCAGGACGTGCTGCTGCTCCCCTTTGGTCTTACTCTCGTCGAGGAGGTGGCGCAGCAGCTTCCAAGTCCTACTCTTGTGTAACTGTCCGTCGGCCTCTTGGCATACGGCGTGCCAACGTTGGCGGTTGAGCGCTGCGCAGTGCTTTTCGATTTCCTTGTTAAGGAGCGCCACGCGCTTGCGAAGCGTTCGGTAGCCAGATGGAGAGAGATGTGGGAATTGAAGTAGAAAGGAGGACGAGACCGCGGCGCCGACGAAACAATATACATGTGGTTTATGCAGGCGCCGCGGTTGCTCAATGAAGTTTACTCTATATCCCACTGGTAGCCGCATGCTCAGAAGACGCAATCCCCAGATGTGCCGGCAATTGATGCCACCATACCAAAACAACTTTCTCCCAGGAACTTAAGGTGGCGGCAACATTATGTCACTTCACTAAAAAAGGCCAAATTATTAACGCCACGCCCTCAAAACCAATGAAGGCCTGCACAATGACCGAAAACAATCTAAACTGTTCGCTGCTAGAATTAAAACACAGTAATGAAGTACATCGAGCAACTCGCAGTTTCGAACTACTTTTGGAATTTTCCGCGGCCTTTATCACCATCGCAAGAACTGACATGCAAACGATTGATGGCGCCACGCAGCCAAGTTAAAAAAACACTGTTAAAAAGTTCAGGATCTTATCGCAGAGAACAGTCCCATATGAAAAATAGGTAAGGATAGAGAGAGCTTTTTAACGTAAACTCGGGCCACAGTAGAGGCAGGGCTCATCCTAGGCATGGCCCTATGGAGAAGCGGCACAGCCGATATCGCAACTGCGAAAATAAAAACAATTTTTACGACTGGCCGGTGGAATATCAGGAATGAGAAAAGAAGCGTTAGGACTCATACAGTCGTTGATAATGAGGCAGATATCGTTCAGCTTACGGTGCCCCAAAATTACTAAAAAGAAAACGACTAAAACACTTACCACAGGGCAGTTACAACGCAGCCGTCAACCTCCAAATTTGGACGTCCCAGTATAGTTCCCAAAATTAAGCCTTTATAATGCCTTTGAGGGAGACAGATAAGCCAGTCTTCTAACGCAAAAAAAAGAAAAGCGCATGGAAAGAACAAATACGGTCCATCATACGGAATAAACAAAATCATCATCATCATAGGCCTGTCATTGAGGCCCGGCCTTACCTCATTCATCGCGCTGTGCAAACGCTGCCAAGACCAGTTCAAGTGTGTTCAGCTGAGCATCAGCCTAGAGACATGGTATAGGTGTCATAGCAGGGAGGCAGGGAATGGTGCGCAATGTGTTTCTGTTAATAGCCTCAAGTCGGGCCCTCTGCGTCTGAGTCATGTAGTGGTATTGCGTCTGATAAACCAGTCGAGGCTGCAGAACTGACCTCACGTGGAGACGAGCCATCTTGGAGCACGAACCACCAGACTTCTACGAGATGCGTCGAATCAGGTGAAGCATCTGGCCTGCTTTTTGGCAGGCAGATCGAAGCCACGTGACAGCCGACCCAGACCCAGAAATTTCCAACCCTAGCATGCGAAGAGATAGGGCAGTGCATACGGGTTGGCCGGAAAGTTTGAGGATGAGGGGATAAATCGCCCGGTTTCCACTGCCCCAAGCCCTCGCAACAGGCAGAACGGCTGTTTTATCCGCTGAAAGTGTTAGTATTGCGAATTGACATCATATCTGCGTGTCTGTCTTGGCTTGTTGATGTACTGCATACCTTGAGATTATTGTGCGTTTCTACAGAACCATAATTTCATTCCAACGGGCGATGACAAAGCAATTTTGGCGCCAAAAAAAGGGCACTGGCAAGCAGCACATCGCGCATCCACCCGCCGCAAGCACCGGAGCCAAATGAATGAACCGGCTGGCTCGGCTACTGCTCGGCCGTAGCACGGTGGCGCCATTGTACGGCGAGAGATCTTTCTGGGTATCCTTTTTGGTTCCATGGGCACCCTGGGTCACCTAGGGGAACGGATCGCCTGCTTGAGCGATGATTTTTAAGTGCGAATGCACTTTATAAGCGACCCCAAACCTTCCACCGCCGGCGGCCTCGGCGGCGGCGGCGGCGGCGTCCGCAGTCCTCCTCTCCCTAGCAACGGCGTGGAGCGAAGAGGAGCGTCGGTAGCAATGGCGCGGTGACGTCACTTCACCACGTGACCGCGCTCGCTCCGCCTCCTCGCCGTGGCTGCGCGGGTGCACGCCGCTCCCCGCACCGCTCCTCGCGCCGTGACGTCATGGTATGACGTCACAGCGCGCCTCCTCTCCCCAGCAGCTGCCGCGCGCCTCTCTCTCCACCGTGACGTCACACTCTCTCCTCTCCCCCTCGCTCGGCTGCAGCTGCCGTGCGCCGCTGTCCCTCTCCCCTTGCGCTCGCCTCCTCTCTCAGCCACCTGGCTCGGCGCGCTCGGCGCGGCGTACCCCCCTATATATGCAGCGATAAACTGCCAGACCTCCGTGGGTCGGCTCGCGCGCGCTCACGGGCGAATGCCAACGGATTTTAACTTTACTCCCCCTCATAGCATCACCCCGTGCATTCGCACTTAACCATGTTCACCCTCGGGGAAATGCTTGGGAGTTTTTTTGTTAACCAATCAGCGTTTCCAGCCGTTCCTTCTCTTACACCTTAACCAAACTTCGGCCAGCGAGAGTCGTGATTGGAGAGATTCAAACTTCTCGGTGCCGCAACGGACTTCCGGGGATATAAAAACCCGCCCCGAGGCACCCGAGGAGGAGGATGGAGTCAACGATTCGGTTTAAAAAGCTACCGTCTTTCAAAACCCGCAAAATTGTTTTGGGATTGTTTTGGAAAGCAGCCCGGTGTCGTGCATATTTCGCCCTCGGAGATAAAATTTCCCCATTAACAATGCCAGCTGCAGACATGACGCGTGGCGGCCCCGCATCATGAGGGCTTATGCATTGAAAAATCTCCCGAGCTTGCGTTGACAGCTCATGCATAGTTGCATGCAGTATGACGATGCACGCGGTATGAAAAGATCTGAACTTGTTCTTGCTTTGCTGCATCAAGCATTGCGTCTGCCCAGAAGAGAGAAGCTCTGAATTCCGTCAGCTCCCCAGCATTTATTACTGTTTGTGCCCACTATGTCGAGAGTCTTTTAGCGCCAGCGGCACAAAAGTGCCAGGCCACCCGCTATGTGCTCTCCCTATATTCACTACTACAATGCTTACATTGCGCGCTATTTCCGCGCGGCGCCGTTACATGCTCCGATAGTAGCTCTAACAACGTTTAGCGACATCGTCGCCATGGTCACTATTAGCGCCACTATAATCAGCCGCAGTCTTTTTCAATCATCATCAGCGGTGCCTGGTGGCGTAAGCTGTTCTATACCCCACACGGCAGATTGAACACGACCATGCAGCTGGGCGGTAGCTCATCTTCGCACCTCCCTCTTCTGGACGGGCCTACGCTCTCCAAATACATTGATTGTCGGGTTTAACGTGCCGACACAACGTAGGCGATGAGACGCGCCGTAGTGGAGGGCTCCGGAATAATTTTGACCACCTGGGGATCTTTAACGTGCGCCGAAATCTCGAACACAGGAGCGTTTTTGCTTTTCGCCTCCATCAGAAAAGCGGCCGCAGCGGCCGGGAATCGAACCCGCCACCTCGTGCTCAGCAGCACAACGCCTTAGCCGCTGTGCCACCGCGACGGGTCTAAACTCTCAAAATAAATATAGGAAGCCGCATCAGCCACACCAACCGAGTCTGCTTCCTACATGTGGTGACCCGGACACCGCTCACCGAGTCCTTGGCTCGGCCCCTACATGAGGTCACCCGGACGTTGCCTACATATGGGGACCCGGTAGTTCCGCGCCTATCACCCGACCAGTGGCCCACCGACATGGCAACGTGGGGGAACCCACCAATACCGGCGTTCAAGCGACGATACGTCAGAGGTTGGTTCTCGAAATTTGAGGTCCCCTTTGTCCCAAACAGGTCAGGATACAAGCAATGAAGCACTGGATGCTACGGGAAACGCTTCAAGGACAGGAGGTACCGGCAGGATCAGCGCACGTTTTGCTCCCGCACATAGTACTTTCTGCACAATCGGTGTCGTTTCCTGCCACGAATGTCGCTATCGTAGATTCCACCTCCAAGCGGCAGCCACACCTACACCTACGAGGCTCACAGCCGACGTCATCACGGACGCCAACCGGCTGCAGCCCTCCTACCCTTATACTACCACAAACGAGTCTGCTTTCCTATATGTATTTGTAGAGCGAGGCACGGCCAGAAGTGGGAGCAGCGAAGACGAGCTATCGCCCAGCTGCAGAGTCGTGTCCGATCTGCTGTGTGGCGTGTGGAACTGCCAACGCCACCAGGTACCACTTACGATGATTGTGAAAGGATGCGGATTATGATAGTGACGCTAATGGTGGCGATGGCGACGATGTCGCTACAAACGCATTCCGTGTTCGCGCGACGTGTGAGTGCCAGAAACTTCCAGCATCTTATTGTAAATGTAGAGCTTTTCAGTCACGATGTCACCCGCGTTGACGTCCGTAGTCCGCACCGTCGTTGTCCCTACTATATAAAAAATACTATCCGGCGCCCGGTTTCGATCCCTCGACCCTGCGGGCGGTACGCAATGTACATGGTGCTCTACCCACTGCGCCGCAAAGCCGACACATAATTGGACGGTACGAATGCGCCTTATATCGTTGACTCATTCAAATTACTGCTGACGAGCGCTCTCTCGTCAGCAGTTGCCACAAGTGCAACAACATTAACGTAACGCAAACTACTTAACGTCGTGCGCCCCCGGAAATGCTCTGCATTTGATCGTTGCCCTCGCGAGGGGGATGTTTCATTTTTTTATTAAAAGCGATAAAAGATAAATAGATAACCAATAGATAAAACGAGGGGGGGGTTATGATCAGCGTAGCTAGACCGGCTGTAATAATAGTAACTCTGGTTCCGAATAAAAATATGGTTATTTTGTTAGCGATGAATTCTTTATTTTTTAAACAAGTATCGACCATTTTCTTGTTTGTTCGTGGTAATTTTGCAAAGCGAGCGTCATATCACCAGGTGTTTTATCAGACCTTTACGTGCACGCGTAAGCAATCGCTTATATAAAACATGATATAAAATTCACCAAAAATAAAGGAAGACAGTAATAGGGCCCCTAGTTTGTATAGGATAAACAGCAGTGGGCAATGTGCTTACGCAGGCAAGATGACCCTTGCTATCACCCCGACTGCGAGGAGAAAGAAGCCTTTAGCCTTCACCATCATCATCATCCCCAACAACAAAAGCACAAAAAAGCTCGAGCCTGCACCACCCAGCCATTCGCATTAGCGCGTGCAGCAAGCTGCCCATTGTGTTCGTCTCGTAGAGCTCGACGGACGGCGTCAGGTTCGATTCTCAGTTAGCTGCAGGGAGTGAAGCTTCCCAAACATGTCTGCTCACCGAGTGAAGAAGCCGAAGACTGCTCAAGGAGCTGGGCCGCCGCCTACACAGCCATCAGATCCAGAGGTGGGCGGCAGCCGCTACTCGCCCCCTTGCACGCGATCCCAGAAGGAGCGCTTCGAGAAGCGCCTCCAGAAGCAAGAACCGCTGCTGGAGCGTCGTAGGTCGAAGGCGACGGTGCTCACAGAATCTGGCAAAGTGCGCCCTGCGCTGAAAAGGATGGAGAATCTTCCTGAGAACAAGGCTGATCACGCGAGCGCAGAAAAGGAGAAGCCTGCGGCTGCGACACCTGCGAAGGCCTAGCCAATCCCAGGGCCGTCTTCCAGTCAGACCAGCTTTGCGTCCCACGCCCACCCGCCTGCTACACGTCCGCTGAGACAAGTTTGTGGTCGCCCGTCTCCACCCCCTCACCCGCCTCAACGAAGAATGGTCAGTCGTGTTTCCGAACTGTCTCCTCTACCGACTGAAATTTGAAAGCTTGACTTCCCTTTGTAACTCCGCAAATAAAGTGGCTACTTGACACATCGCCTATTTGTTGTGATTGCTATGCCGCATACGCATCGCGATATCAGTGCGGACGTAGTTCCGCACGTGTGCCCTGGATGGTAGCGGTAGAATGTCCCAGCCAGAAAACCGTCGATTGGGGTGTTTTACACCGCACAATTTCTTTCCCCGCCTCTGATGAGCTGTAGCCGGGGAATATATCCGCGTCTATGCGCCGACTACGGCAACGCCCCTCCCTGAGTTACCGTGGCGCGTATCCCACAAATGAAATTTTTTCACAAGTAGAAACTGCACCCGGGGGTATCTTTGGCTGAAAACGTTTCTATGCATATGGAATGGCTCCGGAAAAATTAAGATAAACTGGCATCTGGCACTGAGGTGTAATGTGGTTAACCAGCGAACTCGCCCGAGATGCTATCCCTGTGACACATAAGATGCGGGAAGTTTCTGGCGATCACACTTCTCCGGAACATGGAATGCGTTGTTAGAGCTAAAATCGGAGTATCCTAACTGTGCGGCACGGAAGTAGCGCGAACTGTAAGCATTGTAGTGGTATTTCACAAGGATAGCGTTTCGAGCGAGTTGGCTTGTTAACGACGTTGCACCTCAGTAGCTATGTCAGATGCCAGTTTATCTTAATTTTTTTAGTCCATTCCACTCACAAAACTTTCTTACCCAATTTTTGGTCAACAAGGGTGTAGGAAGCTTGTCCCATGGCAAGCACCTTTAAAGGTGTTTAGGCTAAGAAAGAGTGTTCGTGTGAACACCCTAAAAAAGGGTGTAAGGTTGCTCGACACCCTATAATAAGGGTGTGGGCAGCGCAGCTACGTGTGACGGTGTGAATGGGCCGAGAACGCTACATCACATACAGACACATTATACATACACAAGTCTCACTTGACCATCAAATGAATCGAGCTAGAAAACCGATTGAATGCACTGGGAGAGTGAGTACATAATTAGAAATACATCTGCTTTTCATGCTTGTATAGCAGTTAGAGGAAAGTCTTCCAATAGAGCCGGAGGGCTTGTCGAAAAATAAGATATTTTAGCGCTACTTTGGAATTGTGCATTTTTATGTAAGGATATACATTAAACAGTTTTGATCGAGAGGTAGTTATCAGTTCAGTGAGTCATAAAATAATAATAAATACTAGACAAATATTCCCCAACATCTCAACACCCCTCAAGAAGGGTGTTCAATAGTTCAACACCTTGTTTTCCGAAAGGGTGTAAAGCTACAAAATAGGGTGTTTGAAACTAAGAAGAAGGGTGTAAAGGAAGGGTGTAAGAAAAAGTGTGTAAGATACCTCCAATTTTTTAGGTATTTCATACCTGTTTCCACGGGTGGACAGAACATTTTCTACAAGCGGAGTATGTTTTGTATTTCACAATGTTTCACATAAGATAAATTGGCATAATTTATTACAAGTGAAGCTGTTTAAGCTTGAAATAGGTTCGGTGGCGTTAGCGAAAATAAAGGCAGAGAAAAAGAACTGCGCCCTCTGTAAATGGTACAACACCACAAGTACGGTACTATAACAGTGCAGCCCGCTCTGGAGCACGTTCAAGTTTGATCACAGGAGGCGCAAGCGTATACCCGCCTCTTACTATGGCTATTAAAAGGTACTAGACATTTTTGGGTTCTAAAATGAAATAAATTGGCGCAGCCTGAAATGGTGGTGCAAGGCTGGAGAAACAGCATAGCTATGGGTCGACCTAGCTTGTTTCCCTCTTGGATCCGCTGTCAGTGTGGCGGACACACTGCAACAGCCTTGTAAAATCTAGTTAATCTTGGCCTCACCCCCTCAGCGCTTATCCTAGCCTAGCAAAAACATCGCAAAACCCAGGAAACCTAGCAAGACTTAGCAACACAGGAAGAAACTAAGTGAACGCACAATTGCGCTGTTCCTTTTTTGCAATTGAACACCTACATCACACGGTTTCAACACCCTGCAGAAAGCAAAGCGTGTTGCCAGTCGTTCAAAACCATTTTCGCAACACAACTATAGATTTTTTTTTATTTTATAAAGTTCAAAATGACATTTCATGTGCTAACACCGAACTTGGGACATGGGGCGCACCGCACACGGAAAGGAGAGATCACTGCCGACAAACGTATCTCCTTTTTGCTTTCGAACATTTCTTATGTGTAGAGGAGGTTATGATGAGATGTTGTTCTATGCAGTGCAATTATACATGCATGCATGGACTTACTCAATGAGCAGCTGAACACTTTTTCCACACCATTTCAACACCTAAGAAAAACGAAGGGTGTTGATGTTGATCAACACCATTTTTTTCGCACAAAAGGGGTGTAGAGCTAGGAAAAAGGTGTTGAGATTCATGAAAAAGGGGTGTAATGAGCTCCGAACACCCTTTCCCACTTATTCTACACCCTTTTTTGCCAAAAAAAAGGTTTAAAAAGTTTAGTGTGATGCATAGAAAATTTTTCAGCCAATGTTATCACCGCGGAAAGTTCCTACTTGTGAAAAAGTTCATTTGTGGGGTACGCGCCACGGTATCTCAGGGAGGGGCGTTGCCGTAGTCGGTGCATAGACGCGGATAGATTCCCCGGCTACAGCTCATCAGAGGCGGGGAAAGAAAGTGTGCGGTGTAGAACACCCCAATCGACGGTTTTCTGGCTGGAACATTCTACCGCTACCATCCAGGGCACACGTGCAAAACCACGTCCGCACTGATATCGCGATGCGTATGCGGCATAGCAATCACAACAAATAGGCGATGTGTCAAGTAGCCACTTTATTTGCGGAGTTACAAAGGGAAGTCAAGCTTTAAAAGTTCAGTCGTAAGAGGAGACAGTTCGGGAACACGACTGACCATTCTTCGTTGAGGCGGGTGAGAGGGTGGAGGCGGGCGACCACAAACTTGTCTCAGCGGACGTGTAGCAGGCGGGTGGGCGTGGGACGCAAAGCTGGTCTGACTGGAAGACAGCCCTGGGATTGGCTAGGCCTTCGCAGGTGTCGCAGCCGCAGGCTTCTCCTTTTCTGCGCTCGCGTGATCAGCCTTGTTCTCAGGAAGATTCTCCATCCTTTTCAGCGCAGGGCGCACTTTGCCAGGTTCTGTGAGCACCGTCGCCTTCGACCTACGACGCTCCAGCAGCGGTTCTTGCTTCTGGAGGCGCTTCTCGAAGCGCTCCTTCTGGGATCGCGTGCAAGGGGGCGAGTAGCGGCTGCCGCCCACCTCTGGATCTGATGGCTGTGTAGGCGGCGGCCCAGCTCCTTGAGCAGTCTTCGGCTTCTTCACTCGGTGAGCAGACATGTTCGGGAAGCTTCACTCCCTGCAGCTCGCTGAGAATCGAACCTGACGCCGTCCGTCGAGCGCTACGAGACGAACACGATGGGCAGCTTGCTGCACGCGCTAATGCGAATGGGGGGACGGTGCACGCCAGGGTTGCTACTGAGTTTCCAGACGACGAGGAAGAAGTCCCCAAATGTAGCCAATTTTTGTTAACTTTTCGCCAAAAATGTCGCCACACTTGCTATCTGCGGTAGCACTTAAAAATAAAAGCTTCTGATTTTGTATAATTCCTTAAAAAGCTGCACTGTGGAAAAGGCTTACATTATATAAATGGTTTTCAATCCCAGTCACATCGTTCTCTTCAAAATTCCTTGTTCTTCGACTAAATTTTAGATGGCACCGCAAAGCTAGCCCAGTTATCATTATCATCGATAGTTTCTTTATTGCTTTTAGCCAAAGGTGAAAGCCTCTCCTAACTCTTTTTCCTTTGTGAATGCGAAGGCTAGTACCGCGGGGTATGGGGTAACGTAGGAATAGTTGCAGGAAAGACTGCAATAATAATTATATTATAATTGTGGAAAACGTCCAGGGAGGCATGGGAGGAGGCCGTCGTCAATAAAAAGCACATGTGTTTACATTATGTACAGTGAACCGTCTAAACGCGTCCATCTTGTAGCCTCGCCTGGTCGTCTTCGTCTTCTTCCTATGCGTCTGTGGCGCGCGGTACTTGCATCTTCTTCATCGTCATTGAAAGTTCCAACATTCTCCCGCCCCACAAGAGTTCGTGTAAGCGAGATGAAGCAGAGTCGTGCAGCTACTGTCAACAAATATAATGTTCCGTGACCTAGTCTTGGGGCGAAGATATTTAGTCAGTATCTCGTTTGTATCCAGCCGATGTCTGATTTCGTCTTTTTAAGTGCGACTGCACTTTATAAGCGACCCTGAATTCCGTTGACCGCCGTCTGTCCACATAGCAACAGCTGCGGGTGCGCGCGCTCCTCGTCTTCCTTGGCAACGGGGGGAGATTGCACATACCCACGTTGGGGATTGGCCAGGAATCTCCTCGTCTTCCTTGGCAACGGGGGGAGATGGGCGCGCGCTGCCTGGCCGCTGACATGGCACATACCCACGTGGCGGATTGGCCAGGAATCGGGCGTGAGAAGGGCTAATACACCCGCTTAAAGGAGTACTGACACACACGAAATTTCAAAGCTGAGATCCGCTCTAGCAATCAAGTACAACGACAACACAAATAGGTGTTTGTGCATGGCACATACCCACGTGGGGGATTGGCCAGGAATCGGGCGTGAGAAGGGCTAATGCACCCGCTTAAAGGAGTACTGACACGAAATTTCAAAGCTGAGATCCGCTCTAGCAATCAAGCACAACGACAACACAAATAGGTGTCTGTGAATAAATGCATCTTTCTTTCTTTGTAGTTGTGTGTGTGTGTGTGATCTCTCTTTCGCGAACATTACCGAACCGCGCAAAATCAACTCCTGCATTCGCACTTTCACATTCTTCCCCTCGGGGAAATGCGGGGAAATTTTTTCTTGATCTTCGGTCTTCGCTTTCTTCTACTCTTTGCCTTTGTTCGAACCTTCGATCTGTTTTTTTCTATAATGGCTACGTCCAGGAATCGGTCACAGGCATAACAGTTCGCGTTGTCAAGAATGGGCACTGATTTCCGATGTATGTTTAGTGACGTCGTGCGTTTGCGCCTAACGCAATGTCCTCCAGGTTTCTTCAACAAGGTATTACAACGTCCTCCATGTTCCTTTGAATTCCGCATTGGATTAGTGGCCTGGGGAATCTTGGACGTCATTATGACCGTGGCATCATGTTTGTCTGGCCTCTTTCTTGGAGGAGCGAAAGTGTGGTCTTTTGTAGGGTCCCTCAATCCGTTTTCAGGGTTTGCGGTTGTCGAGGGGTCTAAGTCTTTACGCGCAGCGCGTACGAGCAGCTCGTATCTAGCGGCCCTGCCATCGTGTGGTAGTAGCTGCTGAGTCGAGGCAACTTCAGGCTTGCCTCGTGGTGGTGTCTCTGTACTCTCGTCCGCTGAATTTGCCTCGACTGTTTGCCTTAGCCCATCGTCATGCAGTCGCACAAATGCCCCCTCATAGAGGTCCTTCCTCATAGAGTCTGCACAATAAATTCTGGCGGCAGGGAAGATCTCAAGCCCTTCTTGCACGTAGGATTCGGCAGTGATGCCTTCCGAAGCCGGAGCGTGATCGTCATCCACGATATCCTCTTCTGGCGCTGATGCGACCGACTCAGGTAGCTGCGAGACTTTATGACTTTCTCTATGTTGTGGAGAGGGAGAACGCGGTAGAACGGCGTCTTGAGGTCTCAGTGAAGGGTGAAAAGGTGTATGGCGTATCTCTAGCGAATCCTCAGTCACGTCTCTCAGAAAGGCGCATGCCGTCTTTGGCACACGAGAGGCAATCACGTTTGAAGATCCTTGGGGTCGAAGACCGGTTATCGTAATGTCCACCAATGCCGTTGAAGTGATTTGTGGGTAAAGGGTTCCGTTATTCTCACCGTGTCCCTTGCTTTCATTTGTACTAGTGGACTCATCTATCTGTCGGTGTGGCCTTCTGTCTTCTTTTGTGAGATTTGGCTCCTTAGTGGCAAGTACGTTTTCTCCGTAAAGCCTTCGTTGAAGTGCGCCAACGATTCTGTGGGCTTCTTTGACCGACTCTTGAGCGTCGTCGTCTTGGCCGTCGACACTAGTTACGCACGCAAGGGCATCCAGCTTCTCGCTGAATGCAGCAAGCCGGTCGGCACTGTGCTGGAGCCTTGCTATTGAAACTGCGGCCTCCACGTCTTTGTTGTGCTCTAGAGTAGGCGTTATCTCGGCAATAAGCTTCCGATTGAATTCTAGAAGGCTATTCTGGGCAATCCGGAGCCGGTTCCGCTGCCTCGACGCCTCCTCCTCGCTTCGGGGTGAGCATGGCGGTCGAAGAATTGAATTCCGCAGCATGGCTCACCTCGTCGTGTCGCTTGACGTTCCGGGTTTCGGCACCATGTGGAAAACGTCCAGGGAGGCAAGGGAGGAGGCCGTCGTCAATAAAAAGCACATATATTTACATTATGTACAGGGAGCCATCTAAAACGCGTCCATCTTGTTGGTTGGTTGGTTGGTTGGATCCGGAACGAGAATGGCGCGTACCCACTCTGGTGGATTGGCGAAGTCTTATTGTGATTTCACTGCTGAAGAAGCTTAGTAATTAGTTTCAAACGAAGGGAAAATAGGGTACAGTGATGCTAACAATTTTGGAACCAAAAAAAATTCAATACTAATGTACGAACAGGTATTTCAATAATCAATTAAAAATGGGTTGAAGCTATTGATTAACAAGGCAAGCGACCTCTTTAGGCAATAAATGAGTGAAGAGCGCGAAAAACATCCCCGTTGCACCGACCAAGCCCGACTGCCCCAAATGACAATAAATTAGGCACTGACAAGGCGAGCCCCAGGCGCCGGAGGGGAGCCTCCAGGTAACGATTTCGGAGGGACGAGAACCGCAGGCAAGACAACAGGAAGTGGTCAAGTGTTTCCTCCTCCTGGCAGAAGCTGCAGGTGGCCGATGGCGCTATGCGTGCGCGTTGCAGAAAAAATTCAAATTAGGTGTTCGACATCGCAAGCAAGTTAGTGTGACCTCGCACAGCCGAGACTGCTCAAAGTCACACTTCCAAGAGTACCGGAGATGCTCAATGTCTGGGCAGCCAGCGATGCTGTCTGGTGGGAAGCTGTCCAGTGAACTGTACCTTCGAAACCTAGATCCAACAACATAGGCTATCGTGGGTACAGTATCAACGAGAGGACCATTCAGTGCTACTCCTGCCAGGTAATCAGCAGTTTCGTTAAGTTCAACTCCTCTGTGCCCTGGGACCCAGACCAGCCGGATTTCCCTGACATGTGCCGGTATAAGCATCGACAGTGATCGGCGAAGTGGAGAAACGGTTGGTGAAGATAAAGCGGAGCAAACCGAAAAAGAATCCGTCACAATGATCACCTGTGAATGCTCTTCGCCGAGCTTTCGAAGAGCGAGCGCGATTCCCAAAAATTCTGCCAAATATATTGACGTAAAATTTGGAAGACGAAGAGGAAATGCCCAGTCAAGCGCAAGTGAAAAGATACCTACACCAGCTTTTTTGTCTCGAACAGAAGCATCTGTGACTATAACCACATGTGTCGGGAACTCTTCTAAGTAGTTTTCTAAAAGGCCAGATATCGTTCTCTCCGGCAAGTATTTGGCATTGGAGGGAAAAATGTTGACGAAGTCAATGTCCACCATCGCAGTGCGATAGTCAAACGTAGGTACAGATAATATGTTGATATTTAAAGGGGCGAGCAAGGACTGGACGAACACTACCTGTGGACGCTTGTACATGGGCCATGATTGGGCAAAAATGGACGCTGGGGAGTGCAGAAAAACCATTTGTGATCGTGATATAGCCAATTTTATTGCCCGAAGGTATGCTTCTACTGTCAACACCTTGAAACGAGATATCAGAGGAAGGATTCGAGCCTCCCAGTACAATATCCGAATGGGGACGTACCTTGGCAATCCCAAACACAATCGCAAAGCTTGCCTTTCTAATGTAATCAATGGTCGGAGCTTGTAGAACGGATAACTAGAAAAAAGGATACAGCCGAATTCCAGAATAGGGTGCACGTACATGCGATAGAGCATAAGGAGGACGTCTCTGCGCATACCAGATTTATATTACAATATCTCTTCAACACGGAAACCGCTCTCCCCCCTTTCACCGCAATGAAGTCAATGTGAGGACGCCAATTCAGAGTGCTCTCATACAACACTCCTAGATATTTCAGAGAGGTAACCTGCGGTATTGATTTCTGTCTGTATGTGAGATCAATCGAAACTGGGTCTTTCACTGGGAATGCCAAGAGTGCACACTTGTCGACATTTAAGGATAGGTAGAGGCCATCCAGCCATGACTCCAAGGTCGACATATAAAGCTGCAATGACTGAAACAAGACATGTACATTGCTTGAAGAGCTAAAAAATGCCAGATCGTCAGCATACAAGTAAGACTGTACGCCTGCAATAACGGGAACCTCACTGAGTAAGACATTAAATAAAACCGGAGAAAGAACGGATCCTTGAGGTAAGCCTCGCGTTTGATTGTAATTGTAATGTGAGTAGGTAACGCCGCTTTGAGCAATAAAGAATTTGCGACCGGTCAAAAACATCCTAACCCACGAAGTAATATATTCGGGAAAACATAATCGATACATCTTTTCTAAAAGTATGCCATGTTCCACGCAATCATAAGCTTTGGCCACATCCAATGTGACAAGTGCTACGGCCTCTTTGGAACGACGAGCCAGATGAAGGCGGCTCTCTAGGTATATGTGCGCCGACCATATCGAGCAGCCTGGCCTGAAGCCCACCTGTCGAGGACTCAAAATGTTAGCAGTATTATAAAACTTTTCGATTCTGGCCAATAAAACCCTCTCAACAATTTTTACAAGATTAGACGTTAAGCTTATCGGCCTAATGTTATCCAATGAAAGACCTAAGCCAGGTTTTTTAGGCAAGCGAACAACTTTCGACAGACGCCAATCGAGAGGCACCCAGTAAGCACGCAGAGAGTGGTTCATATTATGCAGGAGGTCTTCAGGCGACTCCGTAAACATCATCTTTATCATTGAGACAGTAATACCATCTGGGCCTGGTGCTGCATCGGGTACACGCAGTAACACATCGTATAACTCTCTCTTCGTAACCTCTTCAAAGTTAAGAGGAGCCGGGCCCAGGACAGGGGAGCCATCGGCCGGTGGGGCGAGTACCGGGTAGCGGGAAGTGAAACGAGCCTGCAGTCCTACAGCCAACTGATCAAGAAGAATTTTTAAGGCTGTTGGCGTGTGCATGAAGGAATCAAGGTTAGGTGAGCTGTGTAGCCGCGCCTGGTCGTCTTCGTCTTCTTCCTATACGTCTTTGGCGCGCAGTACTTGCATCGTCTTCATCGTCATTGAAAGTTCCAACAATAATTATAAACACTAAAATAACCACGCCGAGGCGCCACCTTTACCTACAGCCATAGCGTTAAACTGGAGGCACCGGAGTGCCCCCCAAAACCGGTGCGGAGCACAGTGCCAATATAGGAAAGAATACTTTCCTCCATGACAGTGCCCTACAACGGTGCGCACTGGCACGGTGGTTGATCTAGGACAAACTGAGCGGTTGTACCCTAGCGCCATCTGTGAGAGCAACTCATCAAAACGTTCACAAGTGTTTAAAAAGCAGCGTATTATGATACAGTGCTACTAGGAAGTGATATCTATTGAACT
Organism: Haemaphysalis longicornis; assembly: GCF_048455015.1. Lineage (NCBI taxonomy): Eukaryota > Metazoa > Arthropoda > Arachnida > Ixodida > Ixodidae > Haemaphysalis > Haemaphysalis longicornis. The sequence continues at coordinate 62,241,630 of NW_027526203.1, forward strand.
CCAATGATTATGCAAGGTAGTGCGACGACATTTCCAACACTTTAATTTTTTCCTGAGCGAACTGCTGCTCTCTTCGTGCTCAAACTTCACACGAAGGTAACGAAATTCGCATTTTGTGGTGCATTTTGTTTGAGACCGGGAGCAACGACGGTAATTATATGGCCCTATAAATATTTGCTAGTCTGCTATCCCCGCGCTTTGTCTATGGGGAAGTCTGTCCGCGCAATTCATGCTCCGACAGCGTTACGCAGAGGGCGCGGCGAGCAATCGGAGCTCCGGAGCGGTCGGAGTCAGAGCGGCCGCCGGCGGGCCTTCACCGCGCGCTACTGCGGTGGAGAGCGGGCGCGCATCATGGTTTGTCAACCAGTTAGAGCACTGAAATATAATGCCTCGAGGTACATCAGCTCGCAATTTAAGCTGCGATATAATTACTATTAGACTCTTTAATTTCGCTCCCCAGATTTCTCATGAATCGGGCTAAGGAGCCTATTTGCGGCCACTGACTTTCGCAAGTGAGACGGAAGGATAAAAACCGCAGCAACGAGAGTAGCCGTTTCACTACCGCCGCTGGAACCATTATTTCGCGCAATGTTGAGACAGTAAGATCACGTTCAAATAGATCCCGGCGGCACCACACGCAATGTTTCTTCAAATTATTGTGAACCACTGGGTTATCCCTGAACGTCATGCATTGAAGCTGGTGGGCATATAGCCTGTCAGGCTAGCTAGAGAAAAATGAAAAAATAAAAAGCTGTAGTGAAATGCTACACAAAAAAACACCTTCCTAAATATTTCGAGGGGGGAGGGGTAAACCAAGCCATATGATCACTAAAATAAATAAGCCTTAAGAAATTTTCTTCTTAATTTCAAACAGCCACAGATAAATGATGGGCAGTAACACAAATATTCTCCCTTGTTGCCGCAAATAAAATGATTGGCCGTTGCACAAATATTATCCCTCGTTTCTCTCCCCGCGTGCGTCTCGCGATTTACTCCGTGTATGCGGGTGATCAAAACAAAGCCCTGTGCAATGAAGAATTCGAGCACAGTTACTGTTTGGCAGCATGATTCAATGAAAAATAAGTTTCTCGTGCTCTCAAGTTAGCGGATTTTCCAAATCGTTGAATGACATAAATTACTGGCGCGCAAAATGAAAGGTTTGATTGTACCCACTGTCTGCATGCATGTTGACTGAAAGAGCCAAAAAACACCGTATGCATGTGTACACGCGTAATATTTTTATTCGACAATAACATTTAAGAGATATTTCAGTGCAGCGCGTGTACAAGCAGCTTCTCGCACGCAAGTAGCCATGGCAGCAGACGAATTGTGCGTCTCTGTGGACGGCGTCCTAACAAGATTGGCTCCGATTCTAGATGAAGACCGGGCACGAGTACGCCAAGGAAATGGCTACGCTTACAGCACTGAAGCTATGTTTAAGCATAAATCCGTGTTGCGTGCTACACGAGTGTGCATGAAATGTTTGTTCTGGAAGTTTCAACCCGCAAGAAACTTGATTGTGCATTGTGCAGAACGCCTATTGAGCCGGTTTAAATATTTGTCGAGGCTGTCTGGTAGGCTACAGTTTTAAGCGGGAGGTTACATTTCCAGCTTTTAATGCTTCCAAATTTGTACTCATTTGCACCCTAGCATAGTTACTTTCTTGTTCGGTTAAGCAAAGCAAAGTTACTTCCAGGTTTGGTAAGCGCCGTACTGCGCTTCACCAAGCCCGAAAGTAACTTTGTATACCCTTTATTTCATTGCTACTGACTGCATTACGATTTGCAATGAGTAATTTTCTACTCCTTGCGCAGAAGGGGCAGTTATGATTGTCATGTTTGAGGAGCAGCAAACCGGGACCCCTTTGCCGGCTGCAGCGAGCAGTGTACCTGCTCCGGATACCGTGCCGGCAACGGCGTGCAGTATAGCACGGCAGGCTGCCTTAAATACCCCGCAAGAAGAGCAAAATGTGGGAACCGAAGACCCTTGCGAACTGTGGTGTGAGAGGAAGACGCGGTTCCTAATCGCGGGGTACAAGGAAAGAAAGGCGCTTCTGGGGAAGAAAGGTGGCTTCCGGTAAGTTTAGTTCTGGTTGTGTTCAAGCTCATGTCATAAACATTCGCCGAAAACAGTTTTGCATGCACCTTGATGTCATACAATCTGTGCGGGAGCCCCTAAACTGCTTTGTGGTGCTTGTAGGTATAGAGATATTTTGAGAACCCACACCTTAAAGCAATTAATTAATTGAACTGAAAACAATAACATTTCTTATGCTACCTTTTCAGAACCAAGAAGGCACTCTGGCAGGTCCTTGCCGAGGCAATATATAATGAGTTTGAGTGTGACATCAGTGCGTACAGGCGGAAAACAAGTGGAACAGCCTGGAAAGGGCGTATAAAAAACGAAGGCAAAAAAACACTTTTCCGGCCACTAAAAAGCTTCATGTGTCCATGAAGAGTGAGTACATTTATTTAGATCAGTACAATACCAGTAGAACACGTACAGGAGATTGTCTTACTCTGCTAGCCGCCATTTTGACAAATAGACTTGTCTTGCGCAGATGAAGGCTGCAAGTGTACCTTTCGAAATTTCGCCTGACTGACTGAGGTTTGCTCTGAGAACAGGAAGTTTATTATTGGTTCAGCATTCTACAATCAAGTTTCTCGCTACTGTGCATTGTTGAGCTGCCATAATGAAACCTTCCAACATTTTTTAGGGAGCTAAGTAAGGTGCCTGAGCGGGAGCACCATATTTCCCCGACGTTTCTTTTAGCCCCAGAAAAGGTAATGGAAAATGAAAGTTCAAGGTAAGCAAGGCTGAAGTTGCATTGTTGAGTACTTCTAGAAAACTGTGTTCAATGTGAAACGCATGTTTCAGCGCGCCTTCCGACACGGATGCAGCTATTGGCAATGAAGCAGGGACTTCAGAGGAGCTCGATGAGGCCAGTCGCAACGGGGACGATCTCCACGAAAACACGCGCCAAAAGTGCCGCAGGGACACTCCAGTGAACAAACTCCTGCAAGTCCTCCACGAAGCAAAGCAGGAAAGGGCCGAGTGGTTCTAGGGGAAGATGGCCTTGCTCGAGCGCCTTGTTCAGTCTGTTGAAGGGAAACGAACACCGGATGAATAAATTCTTCAAAACATGTATTAGGTGCGAAGAAGGTTAGGAACTTGCAATGTCCGTCCGGCGTTGTCTCCCGAAGTTTCACCGTCGCAGAAAAAAAAATTACGCCCACCTCCCCTCGCGGGAACCCTGGTGTGATACAACGCATCTTATGGGGGGTTCCATTGGCGTTTTCCATCGTATTGATTACGCTTATAGCAGGGATTCTCACGCGAAGGGGAGGTGGGCGTAATTTTCCATTTTCACCATGCAATGCACATGCAGTACACGTATGCTCAGGTATGGGCTTTATTGCAGACGAGAATGAGTGCCTTGTGGTCCGTAGAGTGCACAGTTTGGGGCTCGACGATTGCATCAAGCAATCGTCGGGTACTGCGAGAAAGTGCAAGCGTAACGCGGACGACCGTCGACTGACACCGTCGGAGCGCGGCATGCCGCTTTATATTCACAGCGCCCGAAGGAGAGGAGAGCGCGGACAGAGAGAGAGAGTACTGCACATGCGCAGCGCCGCCCACCGGCGCCTAGCAATGGAGTGAGAGCACGCTGCGCCAACCCGCAGCTGTTTGGGAGAGAGTGTTCGTTATCGGAGAGAGGAGAGGAGGAGAGGCGCAGCTGTGCGGACAACGCCGTAGAGACGCAGGAAGGACAGAGAGGCGAGCTTGAGATGCGTTGCATCTACAAAACCGACACCGGCCAGATTTGCACCACCGACTTCCACAACATTGCACATTGGGATATGGAAGCTCGTGTGGTTCGTCAGAGGTTTTTGTTTTGTCATTCCAGGTACTCGTGTCTTTGCGGAGATGTAAGAGGGGTCTCATAACGCACACGGGCAGCTAGCTGAGTCTGCCTGAAAACTGTCAGGTGCAGCTACAAGCTATTAATACTGTAATATTGATATAACGTCATTGCATCAACAGCTGGTTGCAACAGTGAGTATGTTAATAATTTTTCGACATGCACACCAATTCTAATAGCAGATAAAATATTTATTAAAGTACAATTAGGTTGAGGGTCAAGGCAGCATGGCATGAGACCCATAGATATAAAAAAGAAAAATATGTTTTTGGATGTTCCAGCTAAACAGTGTCCGCTAAGCCGCTGACACTACAAACACATGCTCACGGCGAAACGTTCTTAATGTGAGCACACAAAAAGTATGTACGTCAGCGCTGGTCCTGCGCAATAACCTTTCGCAGGCTCTCGCTGAAGCCTGCCACATGACGGTCAACAAATATGTCAGTGCTCTCCTCGTTGTCGTCGACTTCTTCCTGAGGCGGTTGCTGCAGTTCATCAAAGAAGTCCTTCTCTTCATTGCACAGATTATGCAGTACGCATGCACCCATGACGATCAGGACGCACTGCTTAATACTTGCAGCATCAAGAAAATACAGCCGTCTAAAGCGCTGCTTCAACCATCCAAATGCATTTTCTATTGCAACTTTTTGCTGCGAGTGCACTTTGTTGTACTTTTTCTTCCACTATGATAACGTTTGCCCATTATCACCGTATGGTGGCATTAGCCACGGTAACAGTTGGTAAGCAGAATCTTGAATGATATAGCCATTCATGCAATTGGTCACAGCCTCTTGGAAAAATGTGATTTCGAGAAGAATTGTGGCGTCGTGTTCAGAGCCATGGAATCCAATGAAGACGTCCAGAAATTTGCTTCTACATGTCATTGGCAATACCTTGTAAGACGATCGAGGGAAATGTCTTTCGATTGTAGTAGGAGTTAGGAGACTCCGTCGGCTTGTTGATTTCTACATGGCAATCGTCTATTCATCCAATGGTGTTTTGAGTTCCCTTGCCGTCGCTTTTTCCCAGGAAACCGGCTTTGCTGCACTCCTGCTCCTGTCTCTCTGGCCAGGCGATCATTTCCGCACTCAGGCTGTTGAGAAAATCCAACATTCGCTCGACACAACTGTGTACGGTCGACACGGCAATGTCGAATCGGTCGGCCAAGGAGTACATACTGCACTGTCCACCCAAGTAGCACAATACCACCAAGCACGTCTTTTCAGGCATTAACACTTGGTCGCCCTGTCGTCGCGTTCGGAAAAAATGGGGACGCCATGTACCCTACGGCGAGCCTATCATATGTCTCACGCGATAGGGGGGAGAGCTTCTTAAATTCAAAATCAAAGTACCGACTCACGACTTCTTCGCAGTACCTGGAGATTCTGTTGCTTTGCAGCCTAGTCAGTTTAAGGGCGACAATTGCGACTACATCATTGAATGCTTCATCTTCACTGTCGGAGTCCATCAGTTCTATAACGCTTTGAATGATGGCTGCGGACGGTGCAACGGAGTCCATGGCTTTTTTGGACAGTTTCATTACTTTTGCAGCAGTGATTTAAAATTCACGCAAGCACAAGTGCGAAAAAAAGGCGCCAGCGGTGCGGCACACTAACAGAAGTCCTGCAGTACCTGCACTTCAGCATTCGTTTTTATGTGGCGCTGGTGTCGCGCTACGCCTGCACTCGCTGAACTGGGGCTGCATGAGTTCAGCACTGGCTGCACTTTTTTTTAACTCCTTGGAACTGGTCCACACAGTGCAAAGCAAATTCAACGGACCTATGAGTTCGTAGTACTGAGGCATTGTTAATATGGCACGGTATTAGATAAAACCTTCGTTATTTTGAAAAGTTCGTATTCTGATGTAAGTAGTATAAAAATAATTCTACATTAAAACTATATGCAGTCAGCGTGAGATTACGTAATGTTCATTTATTTGAAAAGTTCGTTAATGTGGTGTCCATTGTACCGAGATTTGGCTGTATTTAGCGACTCAAGTCCGGAACCATCCCCTCCACCACTTCGCCCACCCCAACCTCCAAGAAAAAAAAATATTCCTCACGTTTTCCACCGTGACGCCGCCATGCAATGAACGCGCACGAAACAGGTGCACCGCCGAGATTTGGGGTCGCATCACTCTGGGCAACCGCTCCGTCTTCGCTAGGGCTCAGATTTGAATAATAAATAACTAAACAGCATTACTACGCAAGCAAGCCATCGTTCGGTAAAAAGCCAAATATGCAGCGCTTCGACCTACGCCATCGGCCTAAACTTATTCCCCGCACGCCGTAAAGTGTGGAATCCGACTCGCAAGAGATGACGCTGCAATGCATACTTGCTATCAAAGCGGTGGTGGCACCCGCATGAGTGACGGCAATCCTTTTTTTCACTCTCCCGCGCGCATGCTAATGAGCCCAAAAGTTCTGCGATCGGCGCAGTTACATAGCAAGACAACAGCGAGTACGCGGTTAGTGGTAGAGCCTAATAATGTTTCCTCCTGGGGCCCTATTCTCGACTACACAAATTGCCGGCAATTCAGGCAATTTTCCGGAAGTCTTTTATGACTAGCTTTCAATTATGGTCACGTGCTTCCGGTTGACAAAGCGGTTGTGTGTGTTGTCGTCATTTTGACGTTTTATGACGTGAACGGGCAACAGTTCTAAAGTTTACCTTATTTCTACTTACTGAAAGCACATAATTCTTGTCCGGTAATGAAAAACCAGACTAAAAGTGCTAGACATGACAACGTAGGCCTGTGTTTGCTATGCAACAGCAATAATGCCTGTAATACACGCCCCCTCTGTGATTGGCTGAGAAGGCATGACGTAATTTAAACAGTTGGCGGGAACGATTACGTCATGCATTGGCAACTTCAGCCTGCGTAAAAGTGACGTAATGCTACGTATACGAGCTTGAAAATGGCGGCTGTTTTTGTCGCAAAATAGGGCAAAATATTGCCCCGGCTTACGGCGCCGCGAAATGTGCGGCAATTTGCAGCAGGCGCGGTTTCACATGCGTGCTGTTTAAAGCATGTTTCCTACCGAAACAAATTATACTTTCAACTGCTTCCAAGTCAGCGATCATGGAACATACAAATAACATGCAGTATTTTGCTTTCATGTTTGGCAATGAAATAAAAATTATTTGTTTGGCGTAACCGCTACATAAGAGGGCAGTACAAGCCTCTCCATGACAAAGAGAACCCAAGGTATGGCATTTGTCCATACTTGTCCTAGTAAGCTGTTGAGTCACATGATCAAACTCAAGAGAAAAATAACAATGAAAAGTGACTATTTAGTTCATTACAGCGCTGATTGAGTCGAGCTTGACGAATGAGTGAATCGGCGACATCGGTGCCCTCCGCGGTTATCAGGCGTAGCGCTTCGCTGCTCTCATGTGCCATCGAAGCGATGGTCGCGACCGTCTTTTTAAATGCAGAGCATTTCAGTAACTCACGATGTCACCCGCGTTGGCGTCCGTAGTCCGCACGCACACTGCGCATGCGCGTCGGGTCGAGGCGATAGCGAACACTCTCTCGCGAGGGGCATTGGATTGGATTCGAATACTCTCTCGCTAGGGGCATTGGATTGGATTCGATTGGATTGACTTGGATTGGCTTGGCTTGGCCTGGCCTGGCTTGGCTTGGATTTGAATTGGATTGGATTGGATTAAAGTGGATTGTGTTGGATTGTGTTGCGTCATAGCCGCGGCACGTTGCGTCATAGCCGCGGCAGATGCGCTGGAGCCGGCGCATGTGCAGTAGTCTCTCTTCCGCGGTTTCCTCTCCTTCGGGAGCGCTGCGCATATAACCGGTGTGCCGTTCTCCGGCGAAGCAACATCCGCGCTTATCTCAAATACCTTGCGTCCACGCCGCTTTACAAGTACGCCAACGTCGTCGACTGGGACCGGCTTACGCAGTCCCCTCAACGTATATAAGCGGCGGAGCGCGCGTTCGGAATTCAGTCAAGGGCGTCTTTGCTTGGCTTTCACTTGACGTCACGCTTTTCTTGACTCGAGTAGATGCGACGCATTTACTCGAGTTCCCCCCGTGGGAAGATGCGGGCGGCTTTTCTGTGATCACGCGATAAACTTGTAACATAGCAGGAGATGATGGCGTGGCGGTGGTGGCGGCAGGCAAGGTGATACCGCAACAAAGCTTGCAGTGAAGCAGAGAGCCTAGCTATGTTAATAAAAGCGATTGAAAAAAATAAATAGATACGGTAGAAAAATTGTGTGATGTTCTTTAGCTCGACATCCGCCTTTCGCTCGCTTTTGGATCAACGTTACTCGATCGCCTTGTGGTGTTGGCGCCAAATTAGACCTCCAGAAATGTGTTTTTCTTGTCAGCCTCAGCTATGGTCTTAATTTTTGTAGTACGTGCCAAGTGTTTTTATATCTTTCTTGCACAATATTTGATACCTTGGTAGCGATCTTTATGAGTGACTCGTCAAATTAGACTTCATGTCGTCATAGCTATAGGTGCAGCACGTCACTGATTGCTTACGTCGTGCTTACGCAAAAAAACATGGGGGAATTGTCGGCAATTTGTGCAGCCGAGAATAGGGCCCTTAGACACTTTTGATGGCCAGCTTTAACCGCCTGGTCTGGCCGGTTCAGGATGACGTCATATAGTCGTTTTCAGAACCGGAAACGATATCTTGCGCTGCGCGCTGCTGTTGTTGGTGGTATTCGTTTGGGCAGGAGACGTATGGGTGTAGCTGTGTGAGCAATGCTTGTAAACTTTGCGCACTTTGCGTGTTCGACGTCTTTGCTCTTCAGTTCGTGGCCGGCGCATGGTGTTCCCTTGCACTGGTGCTGAAAACTGTGCGGTGCCGACGCGCACCGCGGCGACGCGGCGGTGCGCGTCGCCGAGCTCGACCAAGTTGTGCTATGGCAAGCTCGCGGAATACGAAGTACTGCTCGTGGAAGCCTGTCTGACCAAATCGACGACGACGCCAAGATGCATTATTTTCCACGCGACGACATGCAGCGCTAAAGGTGGACTGAGTTCATGTGCGGCGGCGGCCACAAGAACTGTCGCCCAAGCCAGCGGGCTCGGCGTTGCTAGCGTCAGCTTGGGTGTTGGGAACTTCAGGCTTAGTATCGTGGCGAATATTTGATCGCCGGTATCTGTACAACTGCGAATGACCATACCTTACACAACTTTTTTCACCACACTATCATCCCATTTTTCGCATACTGAGCTCTATTTTGGCGACAATATCCGTTTCGGCGATCGGTGACCAAGACATCAACCGTGGCCTGTTTTGATTCTAGCGCGCAGGTGGCGCCATCTTTCAGCCGCTCGCCGCACCGCGGTGCCGGCAGTGTGAGAGTTCCTGTATATAGCTCCCGCAAGGAAGCTTCCTGTGGGAGCTATATACGGAGTATGCATAAGAGCCGGCGGCGCAATGCATTGTGGGTTAGCGGCCATTTTGAAGTTCTTGCTGAAGGCCAGTCGAGGCAGTCGTCGCAGTTTCGCCGTCGGTGCTGCCGCTAGCTCGGTTTCATTCACCGCATCGACACGTTTCGCATTGCTTTCAGCTACGAATGTAGCCAGTTATGTCACCGCCTCCTCAGGACTACGCCGCTAGCCTAAAAGTTAGCGACAAACAGCGTTACTGCGAAAAAATCAAGTTGTGTGGAGTTGATCCGTTCGTCCTGCGCGCAGGAGACTGCACGACGGATTTGAGTTCGTGGCCATGCGTATATGAAGCAGACATAAATGAGTTCCTTGTGTTGCGAACGAGCTTTCTAACAAGAAAGCAACTGAAGGCTAAGAAGGGATTGGAGTCCCACAATTTCGTGACGAGCGGCTGGGTCCGGGAACCATGGCTGAAAGAAGTATCGACAGATACCGCGATTGCCATCACACAGGTAACATTCCTTTTGCTATCCGCTTAAGATCCTCATTTTAATGCATTTTGTTCTCCCCATAAAGTAATGATATTATGTACGCACGCAGGTGAATCACTCGCAGGGCCTCAGCAAGACGCCACTGACTGCGTGGGTGCTCGCCAAAAGCGACGGCGAGATCCTCGCTGCACACTGCACGTGTATGGCCGGGAACGGCGAAGCATGTTCTCACGTAGCCGCGCTTCTGTTCTACATGCAGTACGTCGCACGTGCGCGCCAAGATCGCTCGTGCACCGACACGGACAACTCTTGGTTACCCCCTCACATTCGCAAAATTCACGCGAGGCCCGTCTCTGAAATGGATTTCGCGTCCAGTGCCATGAAAAAACGTCAGCTTGAGGCTGATATGAACACTTCTTCTACCGTAAAGCCTGACACGCGACAAACTGCACCGGCCCCGACAGAGGAAGAATGGACGTGTTTTTTGTCCAGTTTGATAAAGGCAGGGCATCGCCCAGTTGTAGCCAGCACACACCCAGCGTTCAGTGATGGATTTGTGCCTGCTGTTAGGAGCTGCAAAGGTGCTGATTTGCGCCGCCTCTATGACCGATCTTTGGAGCTTTCAAGTCACCAAAGTGTGGTTTCATACTGTGATGACCTTTACAGTAATGTAACCATAACTACAGAAGCAGTGAAGAGCATTGAAGCCAGGACGAGAAGGCAGGCCATGAGCACTCAGTGGTTCGAGTACAGGGCTGGTCGCGTGACGGCATCAACTCTGTATGATGTTTGTCACACAAGCACCGACACTCCGTCCCTCAGCCTAATCAAGCGCATCTGCTACCCCCACCAGAATCAAGTAAATGCACCTCAGCTGAAATATGGGAGGCAGAACGAAGCTAACGCCCTTGCGAAGTACCAGCAGCTAACAAAAGAGCTGCACCACGACGTGGAGTTTCACCAAGCAGGGCTTCTAATCTCGCAAGAATATGTTTTTCTGGGGGCAACTCCAGACCTGCTTGTAAAGTGCAGCTGCTGTGGTGAGGGCACAGTAGAGGTGAAATGTCCATGGACTGTGAGGGATGGGCAGTTGTGCGATCTCTTGCGTGAAAAAAGCAGCTGTGTATCAGAGTGTGAAGGGTCGCTTCGCTTGAAAAAAAGTCACCGGTACTACTACCAGATCCAGGTGCAACTGTTTGTGTGGAAAAGGGAGTACTGCGACTTTGTGTTGTGGACCTGCACTGAGATACACGTAGAGAGGGTGAAGGCAGACAAGGAGTTCCTGCTTCCTTTGTTACATGCAGCAGAGGGATTTTTCAAAACAGTCCTGTTGCCCGAACTTGTGTGTCGTTGGTTCACAACAGAAAAAGAAAACCAGCCTCCTGCTCAAAGCCTGCCGAGCACATCCGCAGCTGCTAACGTAGCAAGAGGCAACCAGCCTCCTGCTCCAAGCCAGCTGAGCACATCTGCGCTGGCTAATCCGGCTCAACCAAAGTGTACTGCAAATGTCACAGACGCCAGCTTAGGGCAGTACTGTGTGTGCCGGGGGCCAGAAAAAGGAAGGATGATTGCATGCGACAGTCCAGCATGTGCTATTACATGGTACCATTTTAAGTGCGTTGGGCTAAAGAAAGCGCCAAAAGCCAACAAGTGGTTCTGCGATTCCTGCCGTGCACAACAGAGTTTTTAACCATGCCATGGAAACCTTTTCGTCTGCAAAATCAGATTGAATTGTTTACTGTGATATTTTACAATATTTTTATGCCTGTGCAATATTTTCACACCACCAGACAAGTTCTCGAGTGTGCCATAGTGTGAAAAGTGTTAGTTACTGTGATATTCATTGGAATTTTCAAGCGTTTAAGACAGTGCTGTATGTATACCACAGCATAGAAATTTTGTAAATGTTTTGAACATGCAGCTTCTGTGATTAGTGCAATTTATTTTATGCCAATGAAATGTTTATTTTGTGTTTTTGCCCAAAGAGAAGGAAAACAGATGCATGAAAGGTTTATTGTACAATCCACTGTGATCACTGGTACTCTCTTTTCTCACTCAAACGGAACAACAGAGTTACACAAATTAACCAGGGCACAACATACACGAGCAATCTTGTCGATCTGGCATTCTCCAAATTTGTTGCATTGTAGCAACTCCACTGGCAAGCTGCCTTTCAGAATGCTGTATTTGTTGCGCACTGTACCAATGACTCTCTCTACATGAATTCTTACATTTGCGATTTCTCTTGTCTGTTCAATTTCGTGACTGGACAGTTGTGTTTTCCCTTTTGTAAAGGCTGGCAGCACAAGGGAGGCATGGCGCATGCCAACACTTTCTGCTATCAGGAAGCCTCGGTCCGCAAGAACAATGTCACCATAGTCGAGCAAGTCCAGCACCCCACTCTCTTCTGTGATTACTTTGTCACTTGCGCGTCCCCCATATGCTTGTGAAAGGAAAGTGACCGCACCTTGGGGCGATATCCCCAATAGAAATTTCACAGTGTTATGATGTTTATAGTTTGACCATGTTTCGGCTCTGGTCAGGTACAAACTCGGCCTGTCAATAAATATCTCAAAGCAGTCGAGAATCACTCGCACCTTACAACCAAAACTGTCTACGAATGCAACCGGCATTGTTTTCATTACTTAGTCTTTTTCTGGCCACAGCAACAAACGCCCTAATCTGTCCGAAAACACATCCAGCCATCTGTCGCATATCCTGGATATTGTTGACTGAGAGACGCCAAATCTATACGCCAAGTCTTGCAGTTGGCAGCCCAGTCTTAGTCTCATCAAACACACCATCATCTCTTCAAACTGGGTGAGGGCGTGTCGTGCACTATGGGAAACATGATCTTTCACAAGGCAAAACACGGAACACAACATGAAAAATGATGGCAGCCCAGTATAAAAGGCCACCCTGTTGTCGTCTCCTTGCAGGGATTCCTCTGTGAATGTCAGTGGTTGCAACGCCTTTACTGTCTCGGACAGCTTTTGCTGCAATTGAAGAATTTGGCTCCTCATTGTGTCGATGTCAGTCCCAAGAAAATCCGTCTGGCAGCAAGCATCTACAGAAAAAGAAGATGTCAAACAATGTCACTGTTATGTTCCACACCAACTGAAATGCAATGCAGGGAGAATGAAAGCACGTAGCTTTACATAGTTTGACATTTCCACATGGTGTTTGCATTTATCTTGAAATCTCGCAAAACCTGTACTCATATCAAGTTTGCCCCCAGTTCTTGCCCTGCACGACATGCACTAACTCAAAACACGATAGCATGTCAGCTGATTAAAAGCATGGTTGTGACAGCATCAGAGACAGCACTACGATTTCCAAGTCACAATTTCTCATACCAACATTTCTGAGAACCTCTTCTGCTTGCTCACCATCCGAAGGCTCTTCTGGGGCCGAAACGGCGTCCACTGGTGAGACTGCTCCTGCAAAAAGCCATTTGTGGCTGTGAAGTTTTTACATACCGAAAATCTCGGAGGGTTTACACACCGAAAATCACAGAGGGTTGAGTGAATGTCTTACCGTTGCGGTCTAGCTGCTGGGAACGAGCCTTTCGACGGTCGTAGCGCTGCCCTTTCAACGTTTTCGACGGGTAGCCCAAGTGTTGCGATGGCAGCCAATCGGGATTACAGTCGTCAAACAAATTCGCTGGACGGCCTGGAATGAAGCACTGAAGATGAGTCACGCTACACCGCGACATGCATCTCAGAAATTGTAGCGACACACGTACTGCACGCTGTCATCGTTCCAACATTTCGCCAACAACGTGGCCGGTAAGTACGTACGAGTCGACCGAGAACACTGCCGCGTCAAAATTATGTTCCACGTTTTAACTATGCCCAGGTTCATCAGTACAATGTGTACCAAGTCTTTCACGTACCTGAGAGAAAGTGTCGAGAGCAGACTCGGTACTTGTCTGGGTTCTGATCAACACCGCGTCGGTTGATGCGTGCCACCCACTCGCGTCGACGCCGCTCGGACAGCTCCTTAGTTTTGTTGCACTCTAGGACGCGCACTTTCGGAATTTTAAAGAATCCGCAGTCTTTCTCCTTCGTCTGCACCTTCTTCGCCTTTGTTTGGGTGCGGCTATTGCAGCCTACAACCGTGCAGTACACCATTCTTGCTTCAGGAACGGCCCCGCAGCAGCAGTCATGCCGAAACGAAGAACTTCAAAATGGCCGCTAACCCACAATGCATTGCGCCGCCGGCTCTTATGCATACTCCGTATAGAGGAACTCTAGGCAGCGCTGGGTCGGAGCGCCGAACCTCCACTGCCGGTCAGCATAAGCAGCGTAGGCTTACCATCGCGGCAAATATCTGAACGCCGCTTTTAAATTGAGCGCTGATAACAATCCCTAGCACAATTTTTCAACACACTAACATCTAGTTTCTCCCATGTGGAACTTCTTTTTCGCGATCAGATTGATTAGAAGAGTGGCGACATGCTGTTGCTGTCACAGTCTGCGCCGGTTCGAGCCGCAGTGATATTAAAAAACGGACGACGGCGAACACATCGCCGGCCTAATCGCCGGCCAAATAAAGTTGTTTGTCTGTGGGATGCCAGCGACTCATCCGAGTCTGTCGATTCAGACGACATGTCGACTGCGCGAGTGAGTGCGGACCATGTGCAATCGTAGCAGACGATGCGGGGAACATCCCTGACGTCACGGGTGAGACCATGACGTAAGGCTGGCCCGCTTGCAGGCTGGCCTTCGAATGGCCATTTTCCCGCGCGGCGACCAAATTTGAAACTGGTTGCAATAAACGTGCTATAATTAATTCTGTGTTGGCGGCTGACGGCTTTCGGTTCGATTTTCGTAATTACTGGGCAAATAGGTATTCTTTACAGCATAAAAACTGAAAGCGAGAAATATCGTGTCCGTACTCCTTTAAGGGGTATTCACACGACCGAGAAATCCGCCGTTTTGCTCCTAGGAATGCGCGCAACGTGACCCCAACGTCATGGTTTCTCTCCGGCGCCTGCTCCGATCGGAGGTCGGCGGTTCTTCTCGCGAGCTAAAAACGATCCGATGCTTCGCGGTGGAGTCGGCGGCATTTCGCCTGCTCGTAGGTCAGCTGGCCGCGAGTCAAGTTCTAGAGCGGTGGTAGGCGCTGTATTTCTATTTTTTTGTTACACGGGCACAAAAAATGCACCGCGCAAACAAAAGGCGCACTGAAAGAGGCACGTATACCACCAGCACGGTCGCTGGGCGAGCGGTGGCCGCGAAGTGGCGCAGTCCACCGCAAGTAGCTCGAGCAATAGCTTGTTATCGCTCCCCAAAGCGCAAAACAAAGTTTTACATAAGAGAAAGGTGGCAACGATGGGATTTCAAATTCCATTTAAAATCACCATCTGCGCCGCTTGCAAGAGCGGTAATCGAATATTCGCCGCAGTGTTAAGCCTAATATCTGTATGCGGGCCTGAAGGCGGACCGGCCGGCTGCCCCTAGTGCGCGGTCGCCCCACCCACTGCCTCGCGCGTCGCGCGCTGTTCTGTTTCCGCGGCAGCGCTTGCATCACGTCCGCGGCCAATTTTTGGACAGCTCAGAAGATCAGTAAGCAGGGTCCTTAGCAGATATGCTATGGCAGGCCTGCCGTCCATAGGCGACTGCAAACTGTGATACCCGTCCGCTCGTTACATCCTTCCTGTTAGCGAAGGAGCTGGCCGAACGGAAGTCCGGCTGCGGCGACGTCATGATCTCCCTCGGATTTTTCCGCCGAAAGGCTCCGTCGTGTGAATACCGCTTCAGGCGGAGTGATACCGTGCCGTTCTTAACTTGTTGACGCTTCATGCGAAATGAGACAAACAGCTCCTCGAACGCCTGTTTCTCCGTCCGGCCCGATCGCAAAGCTTTGCACGGCCACCGAGATAGATGGAGAAAAGGGAAGCCGATGAGGGGGACAGTACTCAGCCGAAAATCGCCAGGTATTCGCCATGTCGCGATTCACGATTTTAGGTCCCCACGGGCCTCTCAAAGGCGCCAGTTTGGTGAAAAGTAGCCACCAGTGGCAACCCTGATGGACGCTCGATCCTTTTTGGGCTCTTGTTGATGATGATGACGAAAGCCAAAGGCTTCCCCTTGCAGTCGCGGTGACGAGAGCTTCGCCGCTGCGACATTCGAAAAAGAACACAGAAAAATCAATGTGACGTCATTCGCAGTTTGCTCTAGATACCAGACGGCGGCTAAATGGTGATCTGTGCGCTCTCATGCGTACGTTATTTTCTTTATTGTGCCTACAATGGCGGCCTTCTCACATGCAAAAAGGCAGCCGTTTTGCATATGCACAGAGTTCGCTGTAGCGATGTTCAGTCGTCGTTTTCAGCCGCAGCAATGGCGGGTAGGTCCTACCGATCACCAGCGATACGGGATGGTGAGCGTGGTGATTACTTTCAGTTTGTTACGATGCGCGTTTTTACCACTTCTACGTGTCCTTAGCTATCCCGTCACGACACTGTTGTCGCAAGGGCTTGCACGATCATCGTAAATATACTGCAGTTTCTCGTGCCTGCTGGAATCCGTTGGAAATAACTGTTAATAGTGCCAGTAGATGTTTCGCGAACAAGCTGGTTCTTGGCCTGAATGCAAACGAATGAAAACGCAGCACATTACGCAGGCAGGAGGCCAGTGAGACGGACTAGACAACTAGGTGCCAGGGCATATAATTACAGAAAATTGCTTGCATTAAAAAAACCGAAGAGCTGTCGCAATCGGTATTAATTACGGTAAAACCACATTCTCGCTATCTTGGATCCTTATTTTAAAGGTACAAAGCTTGCTTTGTACCTTGTTTTTGAAGCGGTTTCTTGTTGCTTTCTCTCGCAGCTTCGTACCCCAGACATGGAATCCGTGGGGGCTTGTTGTGGCTGTATCCTGGCGGATTGTTTTCTTTTCTAGCAAGGTATAGTGTCACAGCATCAGTTAGCCATGCATTTGTGCGGCTAAAGTCCGTCGAGGGAATTATCTCGCGACGACTTTTGATTCGATTTTTGTCGGTCTTGATCTGTGTTCGATTCTTCAATTGGGCGTACGGACCTTTTAGTTTGAGTATGTGTTCTGTAAGTGCAGTAGAGTAAGTTTCTAGATTTCTTTTTGTGCTTTTTGTATGTCTGTTTTTGTTTTTAATAGGTTCAGGAAGACTGTCTTTCTGACACAGAGCCAACAACTTTTTAAAATGTTGTGTTTTTGCGTTTATTAAACTTGCTCAATTTGTATCCTAACATGGCATGCAAAATTCTCTACCTGCTGACATGACTCGCGTCATCTCTTTGTCTATGCTGCGCCTTGTCTTCTTG
Source organism: Haemaphysalis longicornis (assembly GCF_048455015.1). Lineage (NCBI taxonomy): Eukaryota > Metazoa > Arthropoda > Arachnida > Ixodida > Ixodidae > Haemaphysalis > Haemaphysalis longicornis. Next base: position 62,258,717 of record NW_027526203.1, read on the forward strand.
CACTGCAGTACTAGTGGCCGTGGAAGCAGTCGGAGCACACATTACCATTACCCAGTTGTCGCACCATTCTTGATTGTCAATTCAGATTGTGTTGTAGGTCTGACACTCTCCAAGTAACGTCTGGAGTACCGCAAGGGTGTGCCCTCGGCCCCCTGTTATTTCTCATCTACATAAATGACCTGCCCCTCACTGTGTCTTGCAAGATCCGCATGTTCGCCGAGGATTGTGTGATTTACCATACGATGGCTAATGCTTCCGATCAACTCAGCCTACTTCAGGATCTGAATAAGATTAAAAAATGGTGTTAAAATTACCGTCTCAAACTTGACCCCAATAAATGTAAACTTCTCACATTCACTTGCCACAAGAAGTATTCCCATTCCCATACCAATTCACTTATGCCCCTCTAGAAATAGCACAGTGTTTCAAATATCTAGGTGTCACACTGTCCCCCATATAACTTGAAATGCATGTGTTGCAAACGTTATCCCATCCGCAAACAAGGTAATGGGTTTTGTAACGCGTCATCTGCGTTGCGCACAACAGCACCTAAAACTGATCGCGTACACAACCCTCATCAGGCCACAACTACAATACGCCTGAGCTATATGGAGCCCGACTCAAGCTTACCTAATCAATGACCTCAAGTTGATTCCAACTCACTCTGCCCGATTAATACATTCGTTGTATTTTTAAGACATTAGTGTTTCATCCTTAAAAGCCAAATCTGGATTACATCCACTTTCCCTTTGATGCCGCTTATCCACCCTTTCTGTTTTACAAGCTGTTTCATTCACCCCTCAACCATCCGCCATCCGTGATCCCCAGACGTACATTTCGCACCACACCAGCAACATGCTGGAAGGTTCCCGTTATCGCGCTAGAACTGCTACTTTATCCGCGTCCTTCTTTCCCTGTGCAGCGAATGACTGGAACCACGTCACGAACCACGTTGTCACAATCACCGGCCCATAAACCTTCATTTAAAATGTAACCAGTCATCTCTGTCAGTGAGCTCTTATGTCATTATTCTTATGCCCACTATATTCACCCCTAATATGGCAAAATGTTATACCTTGTATACCCGCCCCTAGTGTAGGAAATGTTCTTTATACTCTGTCTATCCGCTAGTTATGTAATACCCCCTTGGGGGTACTTTGGGGAAATAAAATATGATGAAATTACCTCTGCAGCATATCCAGATTCGCAGTCACTCTGCTGCTGCCCCTGCTCAGTAACCCAAGAGTGTGCAGTAGCTGCCTTTCCTCATGTTGAAGCACTATTTCACAAGACTAAACCACAACAATGGTTGTCGTACAAGCATATTTATTGGAGCCGATAAAAGAAAATAAATTGGGTGGCATCACTTTTATTTCTCAAGGCTGTGAGTGAATGCTGAAGTTTTAGCCACGGAGTGTTTTTTGAATGCGAAAATTGGTGTAGCTAAACCGTTCTCTATTCCAGTAAAGCATACGCATAGTTGACTTATGCTTAACAAAGACTGGCAGTAGTTTTTTAAAACTTTCCTTGTAAAGGACTTCTAAAGGACATTGACTGTTTTATCCAACATTTTTATTGCTTTTAGTTTGTTTTTGTACAATTGCAAAAAAATTCTAGTCATTCCTGTACATTTCAGGCAATGAAGTACGCTGGGAAAGCTTGCTCACTTGCGTAGGCAGTGGTTTAAAGCTGGTACGTTAAATACAGAAGAATGGGCAGTTGGTATTCATGCATGCTGTAAAACAATGGAGCTTTAAACATATTCAGAGGAGGAGGAATAAAGTTTTATTGAGCACAAGAGGATGTGTTCAGCTTTCTATGTCCAGGAGGCTGCGAGCCCGAGCTCAGTCCAGAGCTCAGTCACTGCACCGGGGCTTGCTGTCGCTGTGGTGCTGAAATAGCCAACTTGGCCTCCCACTGCTCAGGGTTGGGGATGGCATGGAATGGGGTTAGAGTGGTGAAGAAAAAAACCGGATGCGCACTGAAAGTACAAAAGCACCACTATTATTACTTGCATGAAATTGCCACTGAAACCAAGAATTTGGCTGTTCTTGCAAATTTATCACAGCAGGGGTTGGCTGTTATAACAGATGTTGGACACCTAGGGAAGTATTTGCGTGGTGTTGTGCGTGGCAAGTAATGCACTGATTCTGTATACACTGGAGATACCCTGAGCAGTTAGCAAGGTCAAACAAAAAGCTAAGCGATCGTATATAAGGGACGTATTGCCAGCAACTTTAAAAGCAGAGAGAAACATTCAGCAGCAGGGAGAAACCTACAGCAGCCGAAAGAAGTTTTTTAGCTCTTTGTGTACACAAATTTGATATGTAGGATTCTTCAGGGCTTGCACAGTTGAGTGCGAAAAATGGGCAAGGTCTGAGACAAAGGACGTGAGACAAGTGTGCGACTACAAATGAAGTTTATTACACAAAAACTCTCTTTTCAATACACTAAGAACAGATAAAACTGTACAAAAGGAAATAACCAAAAAGGGGTAGTCACACGACATGAATTTTGCACGCTCAGACACAACAACTGTAAACCCCGCGCACCAGTAAACCCAAGAAATTGAATTTCTCTGGCCGATTGATGCAACGATGGCACACTGATACAGCTTTCTTGCGCACACTGAGTATTTTCTGCTTCTACTGTCCCCCACGCGCACCTGTCCCTCGATTTAAAGAGCACCTCACCTTTCTCATATAACGCACTGGAAGCACCATCTTTGAAATGCGCAGTTACGTGTCCCTTAATGCCGCAGCGTACATTATTTGCATGTACATGCAAACAAGCATTCAAGGCACATTCCTAATGTGCCTACGTCAGAATTTCCAGACTTCAGAGGTATTTTAAATGTGTTCACGCTTACGCCTTTTTCTGAATAGTGGAATGTCACGCGTAGGTCAAACAGGTTGATACCTTACGGTTGTTAGCATGAACATGCAAATGACGTACACCGCGAAATTGAGGGACACTGACCCGCCCACTGCAAAGATGGTCTTTCAGTCCGCTATTTGAAAAATGTGAGATGCTCTCCAAACTAAGGGACAGATGCATGACGGAGATGGCAGAAGCACAAAATATTCAGAAAGCACAAGACAGCTATATCGACATGGAATCCTCGCACCTATCAGTCAGAGAAATTGAATTTTTTGGGTTTGCTGGCACATGAGTTGACAGGCGTGTTTGAACGCGCGGAATTCATCACACGTGACTACACCTTTTTAAAGCAAAGCTTTTTTCCTCTACCCCCCGGTTGAGCAAGCATAGCCGGTTGAGCATCCCATGAGTGCGTCAACAGAGACGCTGCTTAGCACGGGGCTCTACAACACGGTGGAGGAGCTGATTGAGGACCCATCTTTCTATCCAGAAGCTCCGAACCAGCAGAACTGTGGAGGGTTGCCGCATTCTTCACAAGTTTGGCTGGGCCGCACAGAATGTCACTCCGCTTGATGTACTCCTGGACTTTTGCCGACAGGAAATAAAGATCCTCCCTTTGTTTAGAAATATGAACCCCCTCACACGACGAGGGCAGCCGACAAGCATGGGCTCTAGCGCTCAACACCACCCTTGGTGGGGATCCTGCAGTTATCTACACAGACGCCTCCCCACATCGAGGGAAGCAGTATGCCATCATCGTGGCTACCTCCAGATCCAACCTGCTTGCGTGCGCCTCATTCAAGACCGAAGACATGACGGCAGCAGAACCGGCAGCCATCGCCTTGGCTCTCACTCAACCAGGGGTTCGTAAGGTAGTCACCGATTCCCAACAAGCCTGCCGGAATTACCAGTCGGGTTTGGTGTCCCGACCTCCACAGCGTGTGCTTAAAAACCACTCCCGAAATTGTTCCATTCAGCTCATCTGGACACCCGCTCAAGCTTCCATGGAGGGCAACGAATATGCCCAGCAAGCCTGCACTTTTACCCCAGTGCTATGGAGCTGCACGAGGATAGCCACCCGCTTGTCTCGTTCAGGGACAACCCAGCATTATGCCCTTCTGATACAGACGCTATATTCGCCTTACCCTGCCCTTTCTATAGAACAACAAACTACCCTACGGCTCATACAATCGGGCTGCTTCCCACACCCAACGCGTCTTCACTTAATGCACCCGAAACGCTACGACGCTGAATGTAAATTTTGCTCAGAAGTAGGAACACTCTGCCACATAATCAGGGTGTGCGACGTTAGCCCTGAGCAACCTCCCCTCTTTCCGTAACCTAACGAGCAAGAGCAATGGGAGATGCTGCTATCCAGACCCTCTGTGATTACCAAGCTTCTGCTGGTGGACCGAGCACAGGAGGCACGGACTGAACATGGGCTACAGTGAAGAAGGAACCACTCCCCTGGGCCACACTCTGGGCCGTTCAAAATCTGAATAGAAGTATTTTTTCCTGCTGCTCCTCCTCCTGCTCCTACCCAGCCTCTGCCGCCGACCTCGTCGCCTCCGTCCCGGACGGCAGATACGCAGAAGTGAGATCGTCTAACACTGGGTTTCAGCTTTAATTTTATAAAAAAAGAGTTTTCAGACATGTGCTAACAATACAACTCAAAAATCAACCACTGTGCATGCATCATGCAATTAATTTAACCTTACCAAGAATATCTTTTTGAAGTAATAGAGGGTGTGGTTGAATTCATTTCACTTTTCTCTGGTTTCACGACTTCTAGAGTGACGTGAGTGAATTTAAGTGACGTCGCATGGGTAATCGTTGTGGGTGCCTTTTACAGCTTTGCTTCCCAACCACATTCACAGGGTGGAATGGCGCTAATTTTTTTGTTTTTAGCGTCTTTTAAAAGAGAGTGACCGGGTAATAAACTTATGTTGTACTAGCGAAGATGTGTCGTGTCCTTTCACAGTAGCTGTCGATTTTTTGTGCTCAACTGTACAAGCCAAGGGAAACCAACTATGCCAAATGATCACGTTACTAAATCACGAAAGGTTTTCAATTCTGGTAACAGTTCCAATAAAACACTTGAATACTTGTACTTTAAAATCGTTCCAGGGTACTCTGGAATGGCTTGTAAAAATGATGGCAAACTTAAACAGTTTTCCTTTCTGTGTTTGTCACTCATTTGTTCCATCTGTAGACTGTCTTGCTCCGGAAATTTCAAACTTCAGTATTACAGGCATCTAGTATGTCACACGCTTTATGACAGTGAACACGGAGCGCCAGCCGCTCTATACGAGGTTAGCGCAATCTCACAGTTCGTGTGTTTAGCGGACGCACTTCCTGAAAACGCTTTATCGCACAGGTGCCTGTTGCACAAGTTAAGACCCTGAATCGAGAGATATGACGGCTGAGGATAAAGCATTCTCACCCATGCGGACAGCGACAAAGAAACCTTTGAGGGGATTTACTGCGTTTCGCCAATCGGTAATATGAGACTCAACTGCAGGTGTCTTTCCTGGAATAGATTCCGGATGTGATGTAGATGCCGAAGCAGACAACAGCGCAATAAACCGTACTCAGGCAATGGATCCGCCAAATGCACGAACTATGAAAGAGTGTCAAGCCGTCGATAGACATCTCTGCAAGTACTGAGCGGCACAACCCCAATCATCCGCTCCCATGTTTACTGTCATAAAGCTTCTGACTGTACAGAGGGCAACACAGTTATCTATACCACAGTTGCCTTACTTCTAGCGTTATCCTGCCTCACCCGAGAAGAATATAAAGAAAACTATTAGGGCATGGCGTTCTGATGTGCTAAACACACCTTTTGTCTTGACAGGTTTTGTAAAATGTTTGTTTCCGGAGTTTTCAGATGTAGCTAGTTGAAGATGATCTCGTTGTTATAGACAAGTGTGTTGCGCACTGTACACTGTACAACGCACTAATTATTACCATTATTTTCGTGTGAGAGCCTAAGGGGTTGGAAAGCCTTTCATCGCGAGACAATCCCCTAGACGGAATTCAGCCGTACCAACCTTATGTTGCGACCATATGCCATGCTAGAGACAAGTAATCCACCAGGCCACAGCCACAACACCGTCCGCAAGGGCTAGTTATGGACTTCTGGGGAAACAAACTTTTTACAAAAACTGTCAACACAAAAGGTGTGTTTAAGACTTAAGAACGCGATGCCCTAATAGTTTTCTTTATATTCTTTTCGGCCGAGACAGGATGAACTTGTCGTAGACTTCTGAGGTACGAAGCAGCGAGAAAAATCAACAGAAAATCGTGTCAAAAACAAGGTACAAAGGAACGTTTATACTTTGTTCAATTAAGGAACAAATATATCGAGGATGTGATTTTAACATGATGAATACAGATGGCGACAGCTGATCAATTTTCGTAATGCAAATAATTCTGTAATTAAACGGCATGGCAGCTAGTTGTCTTGTCCGCTCGCTGGCTGTGCTGCATTTCCATTCGTTCACAATCAGGATAAGCAACCGGCTTGTTTGCGAAACGTCTAAGATCAGTCCTCTTAGCAGCAAGTGCCAACGCATTCAGTCATGAGAAGCTACGGTAAATTTACGATGATTGTCCGTTTAATTTGTCCGCGCGGATATTGTGCAAGGCCTCATGACAACAGTCACGGGGCAACACAGCTAACAAGCTGCAAGAATTCACCGCACTCACCACCTTCATCGCTGGCAATCGGTTGGTTAACCTGCCACTGCTACTGCCGTAGCTGAAAATGACGACCGAAAATACGCTACAGTGAACTCTGTGCCCATGCAACACAGCTGTAAGTCGCCATTACGGGCACGACGAAAGAAGTAAAATAAAAAGTACGCATGTGGGCAGAGAGATCATCACCAAGCAGCGGCCTGGTAACAAGAGTAAAATGCCCGTTACGTCACACTGTTTTTTTTGTGTTCTGTTTGGAATGTCGCTGCCGTGAAGCTCTAGTGACGGGGTGTTACTTTCTTCGGAATCTTATGGTCGCCGTAAATGCAAAGGAAGTCATTGAGTAGATTTTTAAGTCACGGGAGGGCGATCTATTGCCTCCAGTAATCTATCACATTCAGATTTTTTCAAGAGTATCGTCCAAAGTCCCGCCATCCGAAATGGAAGATTGACTTCACCGCATGGCACGGGAACCAGGGGTGCAAACTTTTTTTTTTTGTATCCGACCAACTGTTATGGGGAAAGAAATTTTTTTTAGAAAACACTTGTGACGTGTGTTCCGACAAAACATACATTCTTAATTTTCTTTCCTATTGCTGGTTTTTTATACGCAATTACTTTTTAATCACTTTCTTCTAGCTTTGGACAAAAATTTTATTTTACCAATTTTTCTCTGAAGCCTTACTTACGCAAACACTTTAATGACTAGTGGGTTAGAAAGGTCATTTAATTGTCCACTTTTCACGCTTTTCTTTATATGCTGACCAAAAATCTTTAGCCAAAAGAAATATTTTCTTAGACGCATAAAAAGCGGCCATTTTCCTGGCGGTATCGTCCATCAACACGAATGGTGCCAAAATGGCCGTCGCTTAAGAGAAAATAAATAGGGTTCGTGTTGGACTAGGACGGTGATGGTAGTTGGTTTTTGTGGCTAGCGGGACACTAGCGCAAAAAGCGTTAAGAAAATTACAAATATTTTAGGAAAAAGGTGTTGCGTGAAACTAAATTGTGGTCGTGGCGATCGTGATCTTTAAGACAAGAGAAACACCCAAGAAATGAACCACCCCAGAAAAAGGGCATTACAGAGGCTGTGCGTAAAAAGCAAACGAGTTTTAAATGCAGAGCATTTCAGTAACTCAAGATGTCACCCGCGTTGACGTCCGTAGTCCACACCGTCATTGTCCCTACTATATAAAAAAAAATACTATCCGGCGCCCGGTTTCGATCTCTCGACCCTCCGGGCGGAACGCAATGTACATGGTGCTCTGCCCACTGCGCCACAAAGCCGAAACAGAATTGGAAGGGTACGAACGCGCCTTATATCGTTGACTCATTCAAATTACTGCTGACGAGCGCTCTCTCGTCAGCAGTTGCCACAAGTGCAACAACATTAACGTAACGCAAACTACTTAACGTCGTGCGCCCCCGGAAATGCTCTGCATTTGATCGTGCCCCTCGCGAGGGGGATGTTTCATTTTTTTATTAAAAGCGATAATAGATAAATATATAAGCAATACATAAAACGAGGGGGGTTATCACCAGCGTAGCTAGACCGGCTGTAATGATAGCAACTCTGGTTCCGAATAAAAATATGGTTATTTTGTTAGCAATGAATTTTTTATTTTTTAAATAAGTATCGACCATCTTCTTGTTTTTTCGTGGTAATTTTGCAAAGCGAGCGTCATATCACCAGGTGTTTTATCAGACCTTTACGTGCACACGTAACCAATCGCTTATATAAATCATGATATAAAGTTCACCAAAAATTAAGGAAGACAATAAAAGGCCCTTAGTTTGTATAGGATAAACAGCAGTGGGCAATGTGCTTACGCAGGCAAGATGACCCTTGCTATCACCCCCACTGCGAGGAGAAAGAAGCCTTTAGCCTTCACCATCATCATCATACCCAACACCAAAAGCACAAAAAGGCTCGAGCCTGCGCCACCCAGCCATTCGCATTAGCGCGTGCAGCAAGCTGCCCATCGTGTTCGTCTCGTAGCGCTCGACGGACGGCGTCAGGTTCGATTCTCAGCGAGCTGCAGGGAGTTAAGCTTCCCGAACATGTCTGCTCACCGAGTGAAGAAGCCGAAGACTGCTCAAGGAGCTGGGCCGCCGCCTACACAGCCATCAGATCCAGAGGTGGGCGGCAGCCGCTACTCGCCCCCTTGCACGCGATCCCAGAAGGAGCGCTTCGAGAAGCGCCTCCAGAAGCAAGAACCGCTGCTGGAGCGTCGTAGGTCGAAGGCGACGGTGCTCACAGAACCTGGCAAAGTGCGCCCTGCGCTGAAAAGGATGGAGAATCTTCCTGAGAACAAGGCTGATCACGCGAGCGCAGAAAAGGAGAAGCCTGCGGCTGCGACACCTGCGAAGGCCTAGCCAATCCCAGGGCTGTCTTCCAGTCAGACCAGCTTTGCGTCCCACGCCCACCCGCCTGCTACACGTCCGCTGAGACAAGTTTGTGGTCGCCCGCCTCCACCCTCTCACCCGCCTCAACGAAGAATGGTCAGTCGTGTTCCCGAACTGTCTCCTCTTACGACTGAACTTTTAAAGCTTGACTTCCCTTTGTAACTCCGCAAATAAAGTGGCTACTTGACACATCGCCTATTTGTTGGGATTGCTATGCCGCATACGCATCGCGATATCAGTGCGGACGTGGTTTTGCACGTGTGCCCTGGATGGTAGCGGTAGAATGTCCCAGCCAGAAAACCGTCGATTGGGGTGTTTTACACCGCACACTTTCTTTCCCCGCCTCTGATAAGCTGTAGCCGGGGAGTCTATCCGCGTCTATGCGCCGACTACGGCAACGCCCCTCCCTGAGTTACCGTGGCGTGTACCCCACAAATGAAATTTTTTCACAAGTAGAAACTGCACCTGGTGGTATCTTTGGTGGAAAAATTTTCTATGCATATGGAATGGCTCCGGAAAAATTAAGATTAACTGGAATCTTGCAATAGCTATTGAGGTGTGATGGGGTTAACCAGCGAACTCGCCCGAGATGCTATCCCTGTGACAAATAAGATGCGGGAAGGTTCTGGCGATCACACTTCTCCGGAACATGAAATGCGTTGTTAGAGCTAAAATCGGAGTATCCTAACTGTGCGGCACGGAAGTAGCGCGAACTGTAAGAATTGTAGTGGTATTTCACAAGGATAGCATTTCGAGCGAGTTGGCTTGTTAACGACGTTACACCTCAGTAGCTATGTCAGATGCCAGTTTATCTTAATTTTTTTAGTCCATTCCACGCACAAAACTTTCTTACCCAATTTTTGGTCAACAAGGGTGTAGGAAGCTTGTCCCATGGCAAGCACCTTTAAAGGTGTTTAGGTTAAGAAAGAGTGTTCGTGTGAACACCCTTGCTCGACACCCTATAATAAGGGTGTGGGCAGCGCAGCTACGTGTGACGGTGTGAATGGGCCGAGAACGCTACATCACATACAGACACATTATACATACACAAGTCCCACTTGGCCATCAAATGAATCGAGCTAGAAAACCGATTGAATGCACTAGGAGAGTGAGTACATAATAAGAAATACATCTGCTTTTCATGCTTGTATAGCAGTTAGAGGAAAGTCTTCCAATAGAGCCGGAGGGCTTCTCGAAAAATAAGATATTTAACGCTACTTTGGAAGTGTGCATTTTTATGTAAGGATATACCTTAAACATTTTTGATCGAGAGGTCCCCGCACGGGGCACCTTGAGTAATCTTGGTGACGGTACTGGCGACACCGCGGACCCCGAGCCCCCAAACATAAGCTAGATCCAACCGTGGCGATGTGTTTATAGGTGGAGGGTTAGAAACCACGAACGGTGGCCGTCGGAGCCCAGGTCAAGCTCCGGCGGATGGGCTCCCTGTCTGCTTACCAGGCAGGGAGCTCCGGGACCTCTCAGGCTATCAGGGTAAGGTTTGAGAAGAAAGAACCCCCGTCCCCTGCTTCTATACTATGATGTATGGCATTCTCTAAACCCCCCCCCCCCCCAAACGTGATCGGTCCCTGAAAAGTGGCCGCACCGAAGTATCTTTTCCATCCCTTCCAACAATCCACAGTCCGAAACCTGACAACTATCCTCGATTCTTGGTTATCGAGGCAGTTGACAAAACAAACCCTGTTTCTTCAATGTCCGTATTCCTGATCACTAAGTTCCTGGAAGGCATCCTCGGAAAATCGTTCGATGCTAAGAAACTCCGTACCGGAGAAGTCCTTGTCAATGTCAAGACGCAGCAACAAGCCACTAACCTCCTGTCGCAAACCTGCATGGCAGATCTGGCCATCCGAGTCACTCCCCATCGTAGCCTCAACAGCTCTCAGGGTGTGATCTCGGAGACCGATTTGTTGAATGAGACCGAAGCTGATCTGTTGGAAGGCCTGAAAGATCAGGGTGTAACTGCAGTGAGGCGTATCACCATCAGACGAGACAATAAGGAAATCCCCACAAAGCATATAATCCTGACATTCAACAAATCAAAACTTCCTGAGCACATCAATGCTGGCTTCATTAGGTGTGGTGTACGTCCGTACATACCTAACCCGCGCCGCTGCTACAAGTGCCAGCGATTCGGGCACGCTACAACTTCTTGTCGCGGCAAAACGACCTGCGCGAAATGCGCCGCACATGACCACCCTACTGAAAACTGTGACTCTACTACCTTCACCTGTGCAAACTGTCAGGGGCCGCACGCAGCATGGTCCCGCAGCTGTGAAAAGTTTCAATTAGAAAAGAAAATAATTAACATCAAGGTCACTGAAAACATCACCTTCCCAGAGGCGCGGAAGAGGTTCGCCTCTTTCCCTCTGGGGAGGTACGCCGACGCAGCTCGCCGGGGGGCGGAGCGGCGCCTGGTTTCTGCGGGGACCCAGTACCGCGAGTCGGACTTGGTCCCACCCCCGCCCCCCCCTGGGTTGCCTCAGGCAGCCCAACCCGCCTCCGCACCGCTCGCTGAGTCAGCAGCGGCTGTGGTGGCATCCACGTCCAGTGGGGATGCTGCTGCACCCACCGTTTCCCTCTCTCCACCGGCCCGAAGCACGCGCGAGGGCCCGAACGAGATGGAGGCGGAGGCAATCGCAGCGACCCCCTCCCACGCCTCACTGCCTGTGCCATCTGGGGTGCTCCCCACGCCATCGGCACTGGCAGCGCAGGCAAAGAACACCCGAAAGGGTACCATGTCAAGGGGGCCCAGTCTGCTGGGCACCCCCTTGCCTTCAGATGACGACATGGACGTCGAGCCCTTCCGGCTTCCATCGCAGCGGAAGGAACGGGCTGCGACGTCCAGGTCAGTAGAGAAGGTCAGAAAACCCCTTCCAAGAGTGCAAGCCCCGAAAGACCCTACATAAATAGTCACACTCCAGTAGCTCTGAACACATAATAATGGGAAGAGAAAATATTGTTCAATGGAACTGCAGAGGCCTTCTGAATAATCTTGACGACATTTATGAGATTCTGCATGCCAATCAGCCAAGTATAATGTGTGTCCAGGAAACACATCTGAATTCCAAACACACAAATTTCTTGAATAGTTACCTGGTATACAGGAAAGACAGGGATGGCTGCACACACTCTTCTGGGGGTGTGGCCATAATCACCCGGAAATCTTTAGCATGCCACCCTGTCACTTTAAACACTATCCTTGAGGCTGTAGCAATACGCTTAATAATATTTAATAGGTTGATAACGGTATGCTCCATATACATTCCTCCTGATGTTACACTTTTGAGCTCTGACTTCGAAGCGCTGGTTGACCAGCTGCCTGAACCATACATTCTAACAGGCGACCTTAATGCTCACAATTCTCTTTGGGGCTCTTCTCGAACGGATGCCCGAGGTCGCCTGATAGAGAGGTTTCTTACATCCTCTGGAGCATGCCTTTTCAACAATAAGCAGCCTACATATCATAACATAGCACACAACACATACTCATGTCTTGACTTGGCTATTGGCTCCGCAGTTCTCTTTCCTCTTCTCGAGTGGGGTGTGGGACCTGACCCATATGGCAGTGACCATTTCCCCACTTCATTAACGTATGTAGGTAAAGGCCTGAGCAGTCCATCTTCCCATAATAGGTTCAATGAAGCACGAGCTAACTGGAACACATTTACAGAGACATCCAAACTACACCACACATCCATAGGACACCTACACGTTGAAGAAGCCACTCAACTCCTCACGGCGCACATCCTCGACGCCGCCGAAAAGTCCATTCCCCACGCCTCTGGTGCCCCGCGCAACCAGCGAAGGCCGTGGTGGAATGAGGACTGCAGGCGGGCGCGAGAGGCCCAGAACAAGGCGTGGGGTGTCCTTCGTCGGTACCCCACGTCGGGTAACCTCATTTTGTTCAAACGGGCCAAGGCGTTAGGAAAACGTGTGCGCCGTGAGGCGAAACGAGAGAGTTGGCACACCTTCTTGACATCCATTAATTCATACACGGACACACACAAAGTCTGGACACGTATACGCAAGCTTAAAGGACAAAAGACACCCAGCCTGCCCCTGGTTAGCACAACAGGGGACACACTTGAAGACCAGGCTAACACGCTTGCACAACACTTCGAACACGTGTCCAGTTCAGCACACTACACGAACACTTTCATGAAACACAAAACATCTGCAGAAAAAAAGCCCTTACACGACAAAGACAGATCAAAAACTTCTTACAACTCTGAATTCACTCTCTATGAGTTGAGGGCTGCCCTGAGCTCGTGCAAACATTCAGCTCCAGGCGCAGATAAGATTACATACAACATGATGCAGCACCTACACCCAGACACTCTTGAAACACTCTTACACCTATACAATAAAATATGGCTTTCGGGGCACATTCCACGCTCTTGGAGGGAGGCCATAGTAGTGGCCTTCCTAAAGGAAGGGAAGGACCCTTCCTCTCCCGCCAGTTATCGTCCTATTGCCCTGACAAGCTGCCTGTGTAAGCTCTTCGAGAAGATGATAAACAGGAGACTTGTGTACTTCTTAGAGTACAATGGCCTTCTCGAGAGCTGCCAGGCGGGCTTTAGGGCGGGGCGATCTACCAACGATCAACTCGTTGCATTAGAGTCTTATATCAAAGATGCTTTCCTCCACAAGCAGTACTGTATGACAGTCTTCTTTGATCTTGAAAAGGCGTACGATACTGCGTGGCGGTACGGCATCCTTAGCGACTTGAAGTCCTTTGGCATGTCGGGTAACATGATAAACACGCTTTCCAGTTACATGTCCGAAAGGACGTTTCGCGTGCGACTTGGAACTGCACTCTCTAGGGTGCATGTGCAGGAAAATGGAGTGCCACAAGGTGGAGTTTTAAGTTGCACCCTTTTTATTGTGAAAATGAATTCCCTGAGGAAGGCATTGCCACCGTCGATTTCCTGCTCAATTTATGTAGACGACGTACAATTATCCTTTAAGTCTTGTAACCTGTCTGTCTGCGAGCGCCAAGTCCAGCTTGGTGTTAACAAGCTAGCTGGTTGGGCAGACAGGAACGGTTTTAAATTTAATCCAGGGAAGTGCACTTGTGTCTTGTTTTCCAAGAGGCGTGGCATCCGGCCGGATCCAGACATTCAACTCCACGGTGTCTCGATTCCTGTCAAAAAGGAACACAAGTTTTTAGGTATAATCTTTGACGAAAAGCTCACATTCATCCCACACATAAAACAACTAAAACATAAATGCTTAAAAACAATGAATATCCTAAAGGTTCTCTCGCACATCTCTTTTGGTGCTGACAAACAGCTTCTGTTGCGTCTTTTTGCCAGCCTGATAGGCTCACGATTGGACTATGGCAGCGTTGTCTATGGGTCAGCCACTAAAACATCCCTCAGAATGCTGGACCCTGTGCTTCATCTAGGGCTCCGCTTGTCCTGTGGTGCCTTTCGGACTAGTCCAGTCGAAAGCCTGTATGTAGAGTGCAATAAATGGAACCTGCAACGTCAGCGAGCATACACAGACCTTCTTTATGCTTTTAAAATTTCATCCATGCCTCACCATCCTTTTAAATCAGTTTTTCATGATACCTCCATGACTGAACTCCTTTTAAATCGACCATCTTTCTCTGCGCCCTTCTCTTACAGAGTTAGAGAGGAAGCGTCAGAGCTTGCTGTCTCCTTTTTAGATACCATCCAAAGTTCTGTAACAGATCTCATAGCACCATGGCATCTCCGCCCTGTCTTATGCGACACATCTTTTACACATGCAGATAAAAACCGAGCTCCCACATGTGCAATTCTGCAGCACTTCTTGTATTTGCAGCAGAAGTATCAATTTTCTGAATTTTATACGGACGCCTCTAAAACTGCAACCTCTGTGTCCTGCGCGGCGCATGGGCCCGGCCTTAGTGTCACCAAAACTCTGAATAGTCATACTAGTATATTTACGGCAGAGGCTTACGGTGTACTTCTTGTTGTCAATCATATCCTTCAATGTCACATCCCAAGATCCATTATATATACAGACTCACTCAGTGTCGTGCGGGCGTTGTCGGCAACAAAGTCTTCAAGAAATCACGTTGTAAATCTAATAGTCAAGGGTATTATGTCTGTGTATGTCCACAAATTTGAACTAGTTCTTTGCTGGGTCCCTGGCCACTGTGGTATAGCCGGGAACGAAGCAGCGGACCAAATGGCTGCTGCTGCTACACTCACGAATACAGTAGACATAACCACATTACCCTACACCGACGTGAAACCACACATCAGACAACAACTTCGCCAAACATGGCAAACACACTGGAGTGAACAAACAGACAACAAGTTACACGTAATAAAACCACACTTGGGACCATACACCATCGACACACGTAATAGATACACTGAAGTCGCCTTGGCTAGATTACGGATAGGGCACACTCATGCAACGCACTCGCACCTTCTCACGGGGTCTCCAAGGCCTCTGTGCAGCAGGTGCGGAGAGGCCCTATCCGTGATCCACATCCTTATACAATGTAAGGCACTTGACACAACACGACACAAATACTTCCCACAACTACACACGCGACATATTCCACCACACCTGTCATACTTCTTAGGAGATAAAGCCATGTTTTCAATCAAACGCGTTTTCGAGTTTCTTACCGACGTAAAATTTTTACATCTCATTTCATATCATGCATGTTGACAACCTGGCCCTTTACACCAGTCATCATCTTCATTACGTTGTCTTTTACTTGGTTTATTTTTACTGAAATGTTCTACTTTTACTTCCATGCCACTTTCATTTAATCACTATTGTTTGGCGCTCTTTGCCCTTTGTCGGCCTTGCGCCATAAACTCCAAACATCATCATCATTTGATCGAGAGGTAGTTATGATGTTCAGTGAGTCATAAAATAATAATAAAAACCAGACAAATATTCCCCAACATCTCAACACCCCTCAAGAAGGGTGTTCAATAGTTCAACACCTTGTTTTCCGACAGGGTGCAAAGCTACAAAATGGGATGTTTGAAACTAAGAAGAAGGGTGTAAAGGAAGGGTGTAAGAAAAAGGGTGTAAGATACCTCCAATTTTTTAGGTATTTCATACCTGTTTCCACGGGTGGACAGAACATTTTCTACACGCGGAGTATGTTTTGTACTTCACAATGTTTCACATAAGATAAATTGGCATAATTTATTACAAGTGAAGCTCTTTAAGCTTGAAATAGGTTCGGTGGCGTTAGCGAAAATAAAGGCAGAGAAAAAGAACTGCGCCCTCTGTATATGGTACAACACCACAAGTACGGTACTGTAACAGTGAAGCCCGCTCTGGAGCACGTTCAAGTTTGATCACAGGAGGCGCAAGCGTATACCCGCCTCTTACTATGGCTATTAAAAGGTACTAGACATTTGTGGATTCTAAAATGAAATAAATTGGCGCAGCCTGAAATGGTGGTACAAGGCTGGAGAAACAGCATAGCTATGGGTCGACCTAGCTTCTTTCCCTCTTGGATCCGCTGTCAGTGTGGCGGGCACACTGCAACAGCCTTGTAAAATCTAGTTAATCTTGGCCTCACCCCCTCAGCGCTTATCCTAGCCTAGCAAAAACATCGCAAAACCCAGGAAACCTAGCAAGACTTAGCAACACAGGAAGAAACTAAGTGAACGCACAATTGCGCTGTTCCTTTTTTGCAATTGAACACCTACATCACACGGTTTCAACACCCTGCAGAAAGCAAAGCGTGTTGCCAGTCGTTCAAAACCATTTTCGCAACACAACTATAGATTTTTTTTTATTTTATAAAGTTCAAAATGACATTTCATGTGCTAACACCGAACTTGGGACATGGGGCGCACCGCACACGGAAAGGAGAGATCACTGCCGACAAACGTATCTCCTTTTTGCTTTCGAATATTTCTTATGTGTAGAGGAGGTTATGATGGGATGTTGTTCTATGCACAGTGCAAATATACATGCATGCATGGACTGCATGGATATACATGCATGCATGAGCAGCTGAACACTTTTTCCACACCATTTCAACACCTAAGAAAAACGAAGGGTGTTGATGTTGATCAACACCATTTTTTTCGCACAAAAGGGGTGTAGAGCTAGGAAAAAGGTGTTGAGATCATTAAAAAGGGGTGTAATGAGCTCCGAACACCCTTTTCCACTTATGCTACACCCTTTTTTGCCAAAAAAGGGTGTAAAAAAGTTTAGTGTGATGCAGAGAAAATTTCTCAGCCAAAGCTATAACCACGGAAAGTTTCTACTTGTGAAAAAAATTCATTTGTGGGGTACGCGCCACGGTATCTCCGGGAGGGGCGTTGCCGTAGTCGGTGCATAGACGCGGATAGATTCCCCGGCTACAGCTCATCAGAGGCGGGGAAAGAAAGTGTGCGGTGTAAAACACCCCAATCGACGGTCATCTGGCTGGAGCATTCTACCGCTACCATCCAGGGCACACGTGCAAAACCACGTTCGCACTGATATCGCGATGCGTATGCGGCATAGCAATCACAGCAAATAGGTGATGTGTCAAGTAGCCACTTTATTTGCGGAGTTAAACATGGAAGTCAAGCTTTAAAAGTTCAGTCGGAAGAGAAGGCAGTTCGGGAGAACGACGGACCATTCTTCGTTGAGGCGGGTGAGGGGGTGGAGACGGGCGACCACAAACTTGTCTCAGCGGACGTGTAGCAGGCGGGTGGGCGTGGGACGCATAGCTGGTCTGATTGGAAGACGGCCCTGGGATTGGCTAGGCCTTCGCAGGTGTCGCAGCCGCAGGCTTCTCCTTTTCTGCGCTCGCGTGATCAGCCTTGTTCTCAGGATGATTGTCCATCCTTTTCAGCGAAGGGCGCACTTTGCCAGGTTCTGTGAGCACCATCGCCTTCGACCTACGACGCTCCAGCAGCAGTTCTTGCTTCTGGAGGCGCTTCTCGAAGCGCTCCTTCTGGGATCGCGTGCAAGGGGGCGAGTAGTGGCTGCCGCCCACCTCTGGATCTGATGGCTGTGTAGGCGGCGGCCCAGCTCCTTGAGCAGTCTTCGGCTTCTTCACTCGGTGAGCAGGCATGTTCGGGAAGCTTCACTCCCTGCAGCTCGCTGAGAATGGAACCTGACGCCGTCCGTCGAGCGCTACGAGACGAACACGATGGGCAGCTTGCTGCACGCGCTAATGCGAACGGCTGGGTGGTGCACGCCAGGGTTGCTACTGAGTTTCCAGACGACGAGGAAGAAGTCCCCAACTGTAGCCAATTTTTGTTAACTTTTCGCCGAAAATGTCGCCTCACTTGCTATCTGCGGTAGCACTTAAAAATAAAAGCTTCTGATTTTGTATAATTCCTTAAAAAGCTGCACTGTGGAAAAGGCTTACATTATATAAATGGTTTTCAATCCCAGTCACCTCGTTCTCTTCAAAATTCCTTGTTCTTCGACTAAATTTTAGATGGCGCCGCAAAGCTAGCCCAGTTATCATTATCATCTATAGTTTCTTTATTGCTTTTAGCCAAAGGTGAAAGCCTCTCCTAACTCTTTCTCCTTTGTGAATGCGAAGGCTAGTACCGCGGGGTATGGGGTAACGTAGCAATAGTTGCAGGAAAGACTGCAATAATAATTATAATATAATTGTGAAAAACGTCCAGGGAAGCAAGGGCGGAGGCCGTCGTCAATAAAAATAGCACATATATTTACATTATGTACAGGGAACCGTCTAAAACGCGTCCATCTTGTAGCCGCGCCTGGTCGTCTTCGTCTTCTTCCTATGCGTCTGTGGCGCGCGGTACTTGCATCGTCTTCATCGTCATTGAAAGTTCCAACATTCTCCCGCCCCACAAGAGTTCATGTAAGCGAGATGAAGCAGAGTCTTGCAGCTACTGTCAACAAATATAATGTTCCGTGACCTAGTCTTGGGGCGAAGATATTTAGTCAGTATCTCGTTTGTATCCAGCCGATGTCTGATTTCGTCTTTTCTTTTGATCTTCGGTCTTCGCTTTCTTCTACTCTTTGCCTTTGTTCGAACCTTCGATCGATCTGTTTTTTTCTATAATGGCTACGTCCAGGAATCGCTCAGAGGCATAACACTTCGCATTGTCAAGAATGGGCACTGATTTCCGATGTACTTTCAGTGACGTCGTGCGTTTGCGCCTAACGCAATGTCCTCCAGGTTTCTTCAACAAGGTATTACAACGTCCTCCATGTTCCTTTGAATTCCGCATTGGATTAGTAGCCTGGGGAATCTTCGACGTCATTATGACCGTGGCATCATGTTTGTCTGGCCTCTTTCTTGGAGGAGCGAAAGTGTGGTCATTTGTAGGGTCCCTCAATCCGTTTTCAGGGTTCGCGGTTGTGAGGGGTCTAAGTCTTTACGCGCTGCGCGTACGAGCAGCTCGTATCTAGCGGCCCTGCCATCGTGTGGTAGTAGCTGCTGAGTCGAGGCAACTTCAGGCTTGCCTCGTGGTGGTGTCTCTGTACTCTCGTCCGCTGAATTTGCCTCGACTGTTTGCCTTAGCCCATCGTCATGCAGTCGCACAAATGCCCCCTCATAGAGGTCCTTCCTCATAGAGTCTGCACAATAAATTCTGGCGGCAGGGAAGATCTCAAGCCCTTCTTGCACGTAGGATTCGGCAGTGATGCCTTCCGAAGCCGGAGCGTGATCGTCATCCACGATATCCTCTTCTGGCGCTGATGCGACCGACTCAGGTAGCTGCGAGACTTTATGACTTTCTCTATGTTGTGGAGAGGGAGAACGCGGTAGAACGGCGTCTTGAGGTCTCAGTGAAGGGTGAAAAGGTGTATGGCGTATCTCTAGCGAATCCTCAGTCACGTCTCTCAGAAAGGCGCATGCCGTCTTTGGCACAGGAGAGGCAATCACGTTTGAAGATCCTTGGGGTCGAAGACCGGTTATCGTAATGTCCACCAATGCCGTTGAAGTGATTTGTGGGTAAAATGTTCCGTTATTCTCACCGTGTCCCTTGCTTTCATTTGTACTAGTGGACTCATCTATCTGTCGGTGTGGCCTTCTGTCTTCTTTTGTGAGATTTGGCTCCTTAGTGGCAAGTACTTTTTCTCCGTAAAGCCTTCGTTGAAGTGCGCCAACGATTCTGTGGGCTTCTTTGACCGACTCTACAGCGTCGTCGTGTTGGCCGTCGACTCTAGTTACGCACGCAAGGGCATCCAGCTTCTCGCTGATTGCAGCAAGCCGGTCGGCACTGTGCTGGAGCCTTGCTATGGAAACTGCGGCCTCCACGTTTTTGTTGTGCTCTAGAGTAGGCGTTATCTCGGCAATAAGCTTCCGATTGAATTCTAGAAGGCTATTCTGGGCAATCCGGAGCCGGTTCCGCTGTCTCGACGCCTCCTCCTGGCTTCGGGGTGAGCATTTCGGTCGAAGAATTGAATTCCGCAGCATGGCTCACCTCGTCGTGTCGCTTGACGTCCCGGGTTTCGGCACCATGTGGAAAACGTCCAGGGAGGCAAGGGAGGAGGCCGTCGTCAATAAAAAGCACATATATTTACATTATGTACAGGGAACTGTCTAAAACGCGTTCATCTTGTTGGTTGGTTGGTTGGTCAGATCCGGAACGAGAATGGCGCGTACCCACTCTGGGGGATTGGCCAAGTATTATTGTGATTTCACTGCTGAAGAAGCTTAGTAATTAGTTTCAAACGAAGGGAAAATAGGGTACAGTGATGCTAACAATTTTGGAACCAAAAGAAATTCAATACTAATGTACGAACAGGTATTTCAATAATCAATTAAAAATCGGTTGAAGCTATTGAATAACAAGGCAAGCGACCTCTTTCGGCAATAAATGAGTGAAGAGCGCGAAAAACATCCCCGTTGCACCGACCAAGCCCGACTGCCCCAAATGACAATAAATTAGGCACCAACAAGGCGAGACCCAGGCGCCGGAGGGGAGCCTCCAGGTAACGATTTCGGAGGGACGAGAACCACC
Organism: Haemaphysalis longicornis; assembly: GCF_048455015.1. Lineage (NCBI taxonomy): Eukaryota > Metazoa > Arthropoda > Arachnida > Ixodida > Ixodidae > Haemaphysalis > Haemaphysalis longicornis. Next base: position 62,279,644 of record NW_027526203.1, read on the forward strand.
GGCAAGACAACAGAAAGTGGTCAAGTGTTTCCTCCTCTTGACAGAAGATGCAGGTGGCCGATGGCGCTATGCGTGCGGGGTGCAGATAAAAATTCAAATTAGGTGTTCGACATCGCAAGCAAGTTAGTGTGACCTCGCACAGCCAAGACTGCGCAAAGTCACACTTCCAAGAGTACCGGAGATGCTCAATGTCTGGGCAGCCAGCGATGCTGTCTGGTGGGAAGCTGTCCAGTGAACTGTACCTTCGAAACCTATTTCCAACAACATAGGCTATCGGGGGCACAGTATCAACGAGAGGACCATTCAGTGCTACTCCTGCCAGGTAATCAGCAGTTTCGTTAAGTTCAACTCCTCTGTGCCCTGGGACCCAGACCAGCCGGATTTCCCTGACATGTGCCGGTATAAGCATCGACAGCGATCGGCGAAGTGGAGAAATGGTTGGTGAAGATAAAGCGGAGCAAACCGAAAAAGAATCCGTCACAATGATCACCTGTGAATGCTCTTCGCCGAGCTTTCGAAGAGCGAGCGCGATTCCCAAAAATTCTGCCAAATATATTGACGTGAAATTTGGAAGACGAAGAGGAAATGCCCAGTCAAGCGCAAGTGAAAAGATACCTACACCAGCTTTTCTGTCTCGAACAGAAGCATCTGTGGCTATAACCACATGTGTCGGGAACTCTTCTAGGTAGTTTTCTAAAAGGCCAGATATCGTTCTCTCCGGCAAGCATTTGGCATTGGAGGGAAAAATGTTGACGAAGTCAATGTCCACCATCGCAGTGCGATAGTCAAACGTAGGTACAGATAATATGTTGATATTTAAAGGGGCGAGCAAGGACTGGACGAACACTACCTGTGGACGCTTGTACATGGGCCATGATTGGGCAAAAAAGGACGCTAGGGAGTGTACAAAAACCATTTGTGATCGTGATATAGGCAATTCCATTGCACGAAGGTATGCTTCTACTGTCAACACCTTGAAACGAGATATCAGAGGAAGGCTTCGAGCCTCCCAGTACAATATCCGAATGGGGACGTACCTTGGCAATCCCAAACACAATCGCAAAGCTTGCCTTTCTAGTGTAATCAATGATCGGAGCTTGTAGAACGGATAACTAGAAAAAAGGATACAGCCACATCCAATGTGACAAGCGCTGCGGCCTCTTTGGAACGACGAGCCAGATGAAGGCGGCTCTCTAGGTCTATGTGCGCCGACCATATCGAGCAGCCTGGCCTCAAGTCCTGTCGAGGACTCAAAATGATAGCAGTATTTAAAAACTTTTCGATTCTGGCCAATAAAACCCTCTCAACAATTTTTACAAGGTTAGACGTTAAGCTTATCGGCCTAATGTTATCCAATAAAAGACCTAACACAGGTTTTTTAGGCAAGCGAACAACTTTCGACAGACGCCAATCGAGAGGCACCCAGGAAGCGCGCAGAGAGTGGTTCACAATATGCAGGAGGTCTTCAGGCGACTCCGTAAACATCATCTTTATCATTGAGACAGTAATACCATCTGGGCCTGGTGCTGCATCGGGTACACACTGTAACACATCGTATAACTCTCTCTTCGTAACCTCTTCAAAGTTAAGAGGAGCCGGGCCCAGGACAGGGGAGCCATCGGCTGGTGGGGCGAGTACCGGGTAGCGGGAAGTGAAACGAGCCTGCAGTCCTGCAGCCAACTGATCAAGAAAAATTTTTAAGGCTGTTGGCGTGTGCATGAAGGAATCAAGGTTAGGTGAGCTGTGTAGCCGCGCCTGGTCGTCTTCGTCTTCTTCCTATACGTCTGTGGCGCGCGGTACTTGCATCGTCTTCATCGTCATTGAAAGTTCCAACAATAATTATAAACACTAAAATAACCACGCCGAGGCGCCACCTTTACCTACAGCCATAGCGTTAAACTGGAGGCACCGGAGTGCCCCCCAAAACCGGTGCGGAGCACAGTGCCAATATAGGAAAGAATACTTTCCTCCATGACAGTGCCCTACAACTGTGCGCACTGGCACGGTGGTTGATCTAGGCTAGGACAAACTGAGCGGTTGTACCCTAGCGCCATCTGTGAGAGCAACTCATCAAAACGTTCACAAGTGTTTAAAAAGCAGCGTATTATGATACAGTGCTACTAGGAAGTGATATTTATTGAACTCCAATGATTATGCAAGGTAGTGCGACGACATTCGCAACACTTTAATTTTTTCCTGAGCGAACTGCTGCTCTCTTCGTGCTCAAACTTCACACGAAGGTAACGAAATTCGCATTTTCTGGTGCATTTTGTTTGAGACCGGGAGCAACGACGGTAATTATATGGCCCTATAAATATTTGCTAGTCTGCTATCCCCGCGTCTTGTCTATGGCGAAGTCTGTCCGCGCAAATTCATGCTCCGACAGCGTTACGCAGAGGGCGCTGCGAGCAATCGGAGCTCCGGAGCGGTCGGAGCGAGGGCGGCCGCCGGCGGGCCTTCACCGCGCGCTACTGCGGTGGAGAGCGGGCGCGCATCATGGTTTGTCAACCAATTAGAGCACTGAAATATAATGCCTCGAGGTACATCAGCTCGCAATTTAAGCTGCGATAGAATTACTATTAGACTCTTTAATTTCGCTCCCCAGATTTCTCGTGAATCGGGATAAGGAGCCTATTTGCGGCCGCTGACCTTCGCAAGTGAGACGGAAGGATAAAACTCGCAGCAACGAGAGTAGCCGTTTCACTACCGCCGCTGGAACCATTATTTCGCGCAATGTTGAGACAGTAAGATCACGTGCAAACAGATCCCCGCGGCACCACACGCAATGTTTCTTCAAATTATTGTGAACCACTGGGTTACCCGCCGCGGTGGCTCAGTGGCTAAGGCGTTGCGCTGCTGAGCACAAGGTCGTGGGTTCGATTCCCGGCCGCGGCGGCCGCTTTTCTGATGGAGGCGAAAAGCAAAAACGCCCGTGTGTACGAGATTTCGGCGCACGATAAAGATCCCCAGGTGGTCAAAATTAATCCGGAGCCCTCCACTACGGCGCGCCTCATCGCCTGCGTTGCGTCGGCGCGTTAAACCCTACAATCAATCAAATCAGAACCACTGGGTTGTCCCTGAACGTCATGCATTGAAGCTGGTGGGCATATAGCCTGTCAGACTAGCTCGTGAAAAATGAAAAAATAAAAAGCTGTAGTGAAATGCTACACAAAAAAACACCTTCCTAAATATTTCGAGGGGGGAGGGGTAAACCAAGCCATATGATCACTAAAATAAATAAGCCTTAAGAAATTTTCTTCTTAATTTCAAACAGCCACAGATAAATGATTGGCAGTAACACAAATATTCTCCCTTGTTGCCGCAAATAAAATTATTGGCCGTTGCACAAATATTATCCCTCGTTTCTCTCCCCGCGTGCGTCTCGCGATTTACTCCGTGTATGCGGGTGATCAAAACAAAGCAATGTGCAATGAAGAATTCGAGCACAGTTACTGTTTGGCAGCATGATTCAATGAAAAATAAGTTTCTCGTGCTCTCAAGTTAGCGGATTTTCCAAATCGTTGAATTCACATAAATTACTGGCGCGCAAAATGAAAGGTTTGATTGTACCCACTGTCTGCATGCATGTTGACTGAAAGAGCCAAAAAACACCGTATGCATGTGTACACGCGTAATATTTTTATTCGACAATAACATTTAAGAGATATTTCAGTGCAGCGCGTGTACAAGCAGCTTCTCGCACGCAAGCAGCCATGGCAGTAGACGAATTGTGCGTCTCTGTGGACGGCGTCCTAACAAGATTGGCTCCGATTCTAGATGAAGACCGGGCACGAGTACGCCAAGGAAATGGCTACGCTTACAGCACTGAAGGTATGTTTATGCATAAATCCGTGTTGCGTGCTACACGAGTGTGCATGAAATGTTTGTTCTGGAAGTTTCAACCCGCAAGAAACTTGATTGTGCATTGTGCAGAACGCCTATTGAGCCGGTTTAAATATTTGTCGAGGCTGTATCTACAGTTTTAAGCGGGAGGTTACATTTCCAGCTTTTAATGCTTCCAAATTTGTACTCATTTGCACCCTAGCATAGTTACTTTCTTGTTTGGTTAAGCAAAGCAAAGTTACTTCCAGGTTTGGTAAGCGCCGTACTGCGCTTCACCAAGCCCGAAAGTAACTTTGTATACCCTTTATTTCAGTGCTACTGACTGCATTACGATTTGCAATGAGTAATTTTCTACTCCTTGCGCAGAAGGGGCAGTTATGATTGTCATGTTTGAGGAGCAGCAAACCGGGACCCCTTTGCCGGCTGCAGCGAGCAGTGTACCTGCTCCGGATACCGTGCCGGCAACGGCGTGCAGTATAGCACGGCAGGCTGCCTTAAATACCCCGCAAGAAGAGCAAAATGTGGGAACCGAAGACCCTTGCGAACTGTGGTGTGAGAGGAAGACGCGGTTCCTAATCGCGGGCTACAAGGAAAGAAAGGCGCTTCTGGGGAAGAAAGGTGGCTTCCGGTAAGTTTAGTTCTGGTTGTGTTCAAGCTCATGTCATAAACATTCGCCGAAAACAGTTTTGCATGCACCTTGATGTCATACAATCTGTGCGGGAGCCCCTAAAATGCTTTGTGGTGCTTGTAGGTATAGAGATATTTTGAGAACCCACACCTTAAAGCAATTAATTAATTGAACTGAAAACAATAACATTTCTTATGCTACCTTTTCAGAACCAAGAAGGCACTCTGGCAGGTCCTTGCCGAGGCAATATATAATGAGTTTGAGTGTGACATCAGTGCGTACAGGCGGAAAACAAGTGGAACAGCCTGGAAAGGGCGTATAAAAAACGAAGGCAAAAAACCACTCCTCCGGCCACTAAAAAGCTTCATGTGTCCATGAAGAGTGAGTACATTTATTTAGATCAGTACAATACCAGTAGAACACGTACAGGAGATTGTCTTACTCTGCTAGCCGCCATTTTGACAAATAGACTTGTGTTGCGCAGATGAAGGCTGCAAGTGTACCTTTCGAAATTTCGCCTGACTGACTGAGGTTTGCTCTGAGAACAGGAAGTTTATTATTGGTTCAGCATTCTACAATCAAGTTTCTCGCTACTGTGCATTGTTGAGCTGCCATTCATGAAACCTTCCAACATTTTTTAGGGAGCTAAGTAAGGTGCCTGAGCGGGAGCACCATATTTCCCCGACGTTTCTTTTAGCCCCAGAAAAGGTAATGGAAAATGAAAGTTCAAGGTAAGCAAGGCTGAAGTTGCATTGTTGAGTACTTCTAGAAAACTGTGTTCAATGTGAAACGCATGTTTCAGCGCGCCTTCCGACACGGATGCAGCTATTGGCAATGAAGCAGGGACTTCAGAGGAGCTCGATGAGGCCAGTCGCAACGGGGACGATCTCCACGAAAACACGCGCCAAAAGTGCCGCAGGGACACTCCAGTGAACAAACTCCTGCAAGTCCTCCACGAAGCAAAGCAGGAAAGGGCCGAGTGGTTCTAGGGGAAGATGGCCTTGCTCGAGCGCCTTGTTCAGTCTGTTGAAGGGAAACGAACACCGGATGAATAAATTCTTCAAAACATGTATTAGGTGCGAAGAAGGTTAGGAACTTGCAATGTCCGTCCGGCGTTGTCTCCCGAAGTTTCACCGTCGCAGAAAAAAAAATTACGCCCACCTCCCCTCGCGGGAACCCTGGTGTGATACAACGCATCTTATGGGGGGTTCCATTGGCGTTTTCCATCGTATTGATTACGCTTATAGCAGGGATTCTCACGCGAAGGGGAGGTGGGCGTAATTTTCCATTTTCACCACGCAATGCACATGCAGTACACGTATGCTCAGGTATGGGCTTTATTGCAGACGAGAATGAGTGCCTTGTGGTCCGTAGAGTGCACAGTTTGGGGCTCGACGTTTGCATCAAGCAATCGTCGAGTACTGCGAGAAAGTGCAAGCGTAACGCGGACGACCGTCGACTGACACCGTCGGAGCGCGGCATGCCGCTTTATATTCACAGCGCCCGAAGGAGAGGAGAGCGCGGACAGAGAGAGAGAGTACTGCACATGCGCAGCGCCGCCCACCGGCGCCTAGCAATGGAGTGAGAGCACGCTGCGCCAACCCGCAGCTGTTTGGGAGAGAGTGTTCGTTATCGGAGAGAGGAGAGGAGGAGAGGCGCAGCTGTGCGGACAACGCCGGAGAGACGCAGGAAGGACAGAGAGGCGAGCTTGAGATGCGTTGCATCTACAAAACCGACACCGGCCAGATTTGCACCACCGACTTCCACAACATTGCACATTGGGATATGGAAGCTCGTGTAGTGCGTCAGAGGTTTTTGTTTTGTCATTCCAGGTACTCGTGTCTTTGCGGAGATGTAAGAGGGGTCTCATAACGCACACGGGCAGCTAGCTGAGTCTGCCTGAAAACTGTCAGGTGCAGCTACAAGCTATTAATATTGTAATATTGATATAACGTCATTGCATCAACAGCTGGTTGCAACAGTGAGTATGTTAATAATTTTTCGACATACACACCAATTATAATAGCAGATAAAATATTTATTAAAGTACAATTAAGTTGAGGGTCAAGGCAGCATGGCATGAGACCCATAGATATAAAAAAGAAAAATATGTTTTTGGATGTTCCAGCTAAACAGTGTCCGCTAAGCCGCTGACACTACAAACACATGCTCACGGCGAAACGTTCTTAATATGAGCACACAAAAAGTATGTACGTCAGCGCTGGTCCTGCGCAATAACCTTTCGCAGGCTCTCGCTGAAGCCTGCCACATGACGGTCAACAAATATGTCAGTGCTCTCCTCGTTGTCGTCGACTTCTTCCTGAGGCGGTTGCTGCAGTTCATCAAAGAAGTCCTTCTCTTCATTGCACAGATTATGCAGTACGCATGCACCCATGACGATCAGGACGCACTGCTTAATACTTGCAGCATCAAGAAAATACAGCCGTCTAAAGCGCTGCTTCAACCATCCAAATGCATTTTCTATTGCAACTTTTTGCTGCGAGTGCACTTTGTTGTACTTTTTCTTCCACTATGATAACGTTTGCCCATTATCACCGTATGGTGGCATTAGCCATGGTAACAGTTGGTAAGCAGAATCTCCAATGATATAGCCATTCATGCAATTGGTCACAGCCTCTTGGAAAAATGTGCTTTCGCGAAGAATTCTGGCGTCGTGTTCAGAGCCATGAAATCCAATGAAGACGCCCAGAAATTTGCTTCTGTCATTGGCAATACCTTGTAAGACGATCGAGGGAAATTTCTTTCGATTGTAGTAGGAGTTAGGAGACTCCGTCGGCTTGTTGATTTCTACATGGCAATCGTCTATTCATCCAATGGTGTTTTGAGTTCCCTTGCCGTCGCTTTTTACCAGGAAACCGGCTTTGCTGCGCTCCTGCTCCTGTCTCTCTGGCCAGGCGATCATTTCCGCACTCAGGCTGTTGAGAAAATCCAACATTCGCTCGACACAACTGTGTACGGTCGACACGGGAATATCGAATCGGTCGGCCAAGGAGTACATACTGCACTGTCCACCCAAGTAGCACAATAGCACCAAGCACGTCTTTTCAGGCACTAACCCTTGGTCGCCCGCTCGTCGCGTTCGGAAAAAATGGGGACGCCATGTACCCTACGGCGAGCCTATCATATGTCTCACGCGATAGGGGGGAAAGCTTCTTAAATTCAAAATCAAAGTACCGACTCACGACTTCTTCGCAGTACCTGGGGATTCTGTTGCGTTGCAGCCTAGTCAGTTTAAGGGCGACAATTGCGACTACATCATTGAATGCTTCATCTTCACTGTCGGAGTCCATCAGTTCTATAACGCTTTGAATGATGGCTGCGGACGGTGCAACGGAGTCCATGGCTTTTTTGGACAGTTTCATTACTTTTGCAGCACTGATTTAAAATTCACGCAAGCACAAGTGCGAAAAAAGGCGCCAGCGGTGCGGCACACCAACAGAAGTCCTGCACTACCTGCACTTCAGCATTCGTTTTTATGTGGCGCTGGTGTCGCGCTACGCCTGCACTCGCTGAACTGGGGCTGCATGAGTTCAGCACTGGCTGCACTTTTTTTTAACTGCTTGGAACTGGTCCACACAGTGCAAAGCAAATTCAACGGACCTATGAGTTCGTAGTACTGAGGCATTGTTAATATGGCACGGTATTAGATAAAACCTTCGTCATTTTGAAAAGTTCGTATTCTGAAGTAAGTAGAATCAAAATAATTCTACATTAAAACTATATGCAGTCAGCGTGGGATTACGTAATGTTCATTTTTTTGAAAAGTTCGTTAATGTGGTGTTCATTGTACCTAGATTTGGCTGTATTTAACGACTCAAGTCCGGAACCATCCCCTCCACCGCTTCGCCCACACCAACCTCGAAGAAAAAAAAATATTTATCAAGTTTTCCACCGTGACGCCGCCATGCAATGAACGACACGCAACAGGTGCAACGGCAAGATTTGGGGTCGCATCACTCTGGGCAAGCCCTCCGTCTTCGCTAGGGCTCAGAGTTCAATAATAAATAACTAAACAGCATTACTACGGAAGCAAGCCATCGTTCGGTGAAAAGCAAAATATGCAGCGCTTCGACCCACGCCATCGGCCTAAACTTATTCTCCGCACGCCGGAAAGCGTGGAACCCGACTCGCAAGAGATGACGCTGCAATGCATACTTGCTATCAAAGCGGTGGTGGCACCCGCATGAGTGACGGCAATCCTTTTTTTCACTCTCCCGCGCGCATGGTAATGAGCCCAAAAGTTCTGCAATCGGCGCAGTTACATAGCAAGACCACAGCGAGTATGCGGTTAGTGGTAGAGCCTAAAAATGTTTCCTCCTGGGGCCCTATTCTCGACTGCACAAATTGCCGGCAATTCAGGCAATTTTCCGGAAGTCTTTTCTGATTGGCTTTCAATTATGGTCACGTGCTTCCGGTTGACACAGCGGTTGTGTGTGTTGTCGTCATTTTGACGTTTTATGACGTGAACGGGCAACAGTTCTAAAGTTTACCTTATTTCTACTTACTGAAAGCACATAATTCTTGTCCGGTAATGAAAAACCAGACTAAAAGTGCTAGACATGACAACGTAGGCCTGTGTTTGCTATGCAACAACAATAATGCCTGTAATACACGCCCCCTCTGTGATTGGCTGAGAATGCGTGACGTAATTTAAACAGTTGGCGGGAACGATTACGTCATGCATTGGCAACTTCAGCCTACGTAAAAGTGACGTAATGCTACGTATACGAGCTTAAAAATGGCGGCTGTTTTTGTCGCAAAATAGGGCAAAATATTGCCCCGGCTTACGGCGCCGCGAAATGTGCGGCAATTTGCAGCAGGCGCGGTTTCGCTTGCGTGCTGTTTAAAGCATGTTTCCTACCGAAACGAATTATAGTTTCAACTGCTTCCAAGTCAGCGATCATGGAACATACAAATAACATGCAGTATTTTGCTTTTATGTTTGGCAATGAAATAAAAATTATTTGTTTGGCGTAACCGCTACATAAGAGGACAGTACAAGCCTCTCCATGACAAAGAGAACCCAATGCATGGCATTTGTTCATACTTGTCCTAGTAAGCTGTTGAGCCACATGATCAAACTCAAGAGAAAAATAACAATGAAAAGTGACTATTTAGTTCATTACAGCGCGGATTGCAGTCGAGCTTGACGAATGAGGGAATCGGCGACATCGGTGCCCTCCGCGGTTATCAGGCGTAGCACCTCGCTGCTCTTATGTGCCATAGAAGCGATGGTCGCGGCCGTCTTTTTCTGTGATCACGCCATAAACTTGTAACATAGCAGGAGATGATGGCGTGGTGGCGGTGGCGGCAGCCAAGGTGATACCGCAACAAAGCTTGCATTGAAGCAGAGAGCCCAGCTATGATAATAAAATTGATTGAAAAAAATAAATAGATACGGTAAAAAAATTGTGTGATGTTCTTTAGCTTGACATCCGCCTTTCGCTAGCTTTTGGATCAACGTTACTCGATCGCCTTGTGGTGTTGTCGCCAAATGTGACCTCCAGAAATGTGTTTTTCTTGTCAGCCTCAGCTACCTTCTTAATTTTTATAGTACGTGCCAAGTGTTTTTATATCTTTCTTGCACAATATTTGATACCTTGGTAGCGATCTTTATGAGTGACTCGTCAAATTAGACTGCATGTCGTCATAGCTATAGGTGCAGCACGTCACTGATTGCTTACGTCGTGCTTACGCAAAAAAACATGGGGGAATTGTCGGCAATTTGTGCAGCCGAGAATAGGGCCCTTAGACACTTTTGATGGCCAGCTTTAACCGCCTGGTCTGGCCGGTTCAGGGTGACGTCATATAGTCGTTTTCGGAACCGGAAACGATATCTTGCGCTGCGCGCTGCTGTTGTTGGTGGTATTCGTTTGGGCAGGAGACGTACGGGTGTAGCTGTGTGAGCAATGCTTGTAAACTTTGCGCACTTTGCGTGTTCGACGTCTTTGCTCTTCAGTTCGTGGCCGGCGCATGATGTTCCCTTGCACTGGTGCTGAAAACTGCGCGGTGCCGACGCGCACCGCGGCGACGCGGCGGTGCGCGTCGCCGAGCTCGACCAAGTTGTGCTATTGCAAGCTCGCGGAATACGAAGTACTGCTCGTGGAAGCCTGTCTGACCAAATCAACGACGACGCCAAGATTCATTATTTTCCACGCGACGACATGCAGCGCTAAACGTGGACTGAGTTCATGTGCGGCGGCGGCCACAAGAACTGTCGCCCAAGCCAGCGGGCTCGGCGTTGCTAGCGTCAGCTTGGGTGTTGGGAACTTCAGGCTTAGTATCGTGGCGAATATTTGATCGCCGGTATCTGTACAACTGCGAATGACCATACCTTACACAACTTTTTTCACCACACTATCATCCCATTTTTCGCATACTGAGCTCTATTTTGGCAATAATATCCGTTTCGGCGATCGGTGACCAAGACATCTACCGTGGCCTGTTTTGATTCTAGCGCGCAGGTGGCGCCATCTTTCGGCCGCTCGCCGCACCGCGGTGCCGGCAGTGCGAGAGTTCCCGTATATAGCTCCCGCAGGGAAGCTTCCTGCGGGAGCTATATAGAGGAACTCTAGGGAGTGCTCGGTCGGAGCGCCGAACCTCCGCTGCCGGTCAGCGTAAGCAGCGTAGGCTTACTCTCGGGGCAAATATCTGCACGCCGCTTTTAAATTGAGCGCTGATAACAACCCCTAGCACAATTTTTCAACACACTAACATCTAGTTTCTCGCATGTGGAACTTCTTTTTCGCGATCAGATTGATTAGAAGAGTGGGGACATGCTGTTGCTGTCACAGTCTGCGCCGGTTCGAGCCGCAGTGATATTAAAAAACGGACGACGGCGAACACATCGCCGGCCTAATCGCCTGGCCAAATAAAGTTGTTTGTCTGTCGGATGCCAGCGACTCATCCGAGTCTGTCGATATAGACGATATGTCGACTGCGCGGGTGAGTGCGGACCATGTGCAATCGTAGCAGACGATGCGGCGAACATCCCTGACGTCACGGGTGAGACCATGACGTAGGGCTGGCCCGCTTGCAGGCTGGCCTTCGAATTGCCATTTTCCCGCGCGGCGACCAAATTTGAAACTGGTTGCAATAAACGTGCTATAATTCATTCTGTGTTCGCGGCTGACGGCTTTCGGTTCGATTTTCGTAATTACTGGGCAAATAGGTATTCTTTACAGCATAAAAACTGAAAGCGAGAAATATCGTGTCCGTACTCCTTTAAGGGGTATTCACACGACCGAGAAATCCGCCGTTTTGCTCCTAGGAATGCGCGCAACGTGACCCCAACGTCATGGTTTCTCTCCGGCGCCTGCTCCGATCGGAGGTCGGCGGTTCTTCTCGCGAGCTAAAAACGATCCGATGCTTCGCGGTGGAGTCGGCGGCATTTCGCCTGCTCGTAGGTCAGCTGGCCGCGAGTCAAGTTCTAGAGCGGTGGTAGGCGCTGTATTTCTATTGCTTTTTGTTACACGGGCACAAAAAATGCACCGCGCAAACGAAAGGCGCACTGAAAGAGGCACGTATACCACCAGCACGGTCGCTGGGCGAGCGGTGGCCGCGAAGCGGCGCAGGCCGCCGCAAGTAGCTCGAGCAATAGCTTGCTATCGCTCCCCAAAGCGCGAAACAAAGGTTCACATAAGAGAAAGGTGGCAACGATGTGATTTTTAATTCCATTTAAAATCACCATCTGCGCCGCTTGCAAGAGCGGTAATCGAATATTCGCCGCAGTGTTAAGATAATATCTGTATGCGGGCCTGAAGGCGGACCGGCCGGCTGCCCCTAGTGCGCGGTCGCCCCACCCACTGCCTCGCGCGTTGCGCGCTGTTCTGTTTCCGCGGCAGCACCTGCATCACGTCCGCGGCCAATTTTTGGACAGCTCAGAAGATCAGTAAGCAGGGTCCTTAGCAGATATGCTATGGCAGGCCTGCCGTCGATAGGCGACTGCAAACTGTGATACCCGTCCGCTCGTTACATCCTTCCTGTTAGTGAAGGAGCTGGCCGAACGGAAGTACGGCTGCGGCGACGTCATGATCTCCCTCGGATTTTTCCGCCGAAAGGATCCGTCGTGTGAATACCGCTTCAGGCGGAGTGATACCGTGCCGTTCTTAACTTGTTGACGCTTCATGCGAAATGAGACAAACAGCTCCTCGAACGCCTGTTTCTCCGTCCGGCCCGACCGCAAAGCTTTGCACGGCCACCGAGATAGATGGAGAAAGGGGAAGCCGATGAGGGGGAGAGTACACAGCCGAAAATCGCCAGGTATTCGCCATGTCGCCATTCACGATTTTAGGTCCCCACGGGCCTCTTAAAGGCGCCAATTTGGTGAAAAGTAGCCACCAGTGGCAACCCTGATGGACGCTCGATCCTTTTTGTGCTCTTGTTGATGATGATGATGAAAGCTAAAGGCTTCCCCTTGCAGTCGCGGTGACGAGAGCTTCGCCGCTGCGACATTCGAAAAAGAACACAGAAAAATCAATGTGACGTCATGGGCAGTTTGCTCTAGATACCAGACGGCGGCTAAGTGGTGATCTGTGCGCTCTCATGCGTACGTTTTTTTCGTTATTGTGCCTACAATGGCGGCCTTTTCACATGCAAGAAGGCAGCCGTTTTGCATATGCACAGAGTTCGCTGTAGCGATGTTCAGTCGTCGTTTTCAGCCGCAGCAATGGCGGGTAGGTCCTACCGATCACCAGCGATACGGGATGGCGAGCGTGGTGATTACTTTCAGTTTGTTACGATGCGCGTTTTTACCACTTCTACGTGTCCTTAGCTATCCCGTCACGACACTGTTGTCGCAAGGGCTTGCACGATCATTGTAAATATAGTGCAGTTTCTCGTGCCTGCTGGAATCCGTTGGAAATAACTGTTAATAGTGCCAGTAGATGTTTCGCGAACAAGCTGGTTCTTGGCCTGAATGCAAACGAATGAAAACGCAGCACATTACGCAGGCAGGAGGCCAGTGAGACGGACTAGACAACTAGGTGCCAGGGCATATAATTACAGAAAATTGCTTGCATTAAAAAACCGAAGAGCTGTCGCAATCGGTATTAATTACGGTAAAACCACATTCTCGCTATCTTGGATCCTTATTTTAAAGGTACAAAGCTTGCTTTGTACCTTGTTTTTGAAGCGGTTTCTTGTTGCTTTCTCTCGCAGCTTCGTACCCCAGACATGGAATCCGTGGGGGCTTGTTGTGGCTGTATCCTGGCGGATTGTTTTCTTTTCTAGCATGGTATAGTGTCACAACATCAGTTTGCCATGCATTTGTGCGGCTAAAGTCCGTCGAGGGAATTATCTCGCGACGACTTTTGATTCGATTTTTCTCGGTCTTGATCTGTGTTCGATTCTTCAATTGGGCGTACGGATCTTTTAGTTTGAGTATGTGTTCTGTAAGTGCAGTAGAGTAAGTTTCTAGATTTCTTTTTGTGCTTTTTGTATGTCTGTTTTTGTGTTTAATAGGTTCAGGAAGATTGTCTTTCTGACATAGAGACAACAACTTTTCAAAATGTTGTGTTTTTGCGTTTATTAAACTTGCTCAATTTGTATCCTAACATGGCATGCAAAATTCTCTACCTGCTGACATGACTCGCGTCATTTCTTTGTCTATGCTTCGCCTTGTCTTCTTGCACTGCAGTACTAGTGGCCGTGGAAGCAGTCGGAGCACACATTATCATTACCCAGTTGTCGCACAATTCTTGAATGTCAATTCAGATTGTGTAGTAGATCTGAACCTCTCCAAGTAACGTCTGGAGTACCGCAAGGGTGTGCCCTCGGCCCCCTGTTATTTCTCATCTACATAAATGACCTGCCCCTCACTGTGTCTTGCAAGACCCGCATGTTCGCCGAGGATTGTGTGATTTACCATACGATAGCTAATGCTTCCGATCAACTAAGCCTACTTCAGGAACTCAATAAGATACCGTCTCAAACTTGACGCCAATAAATGTAAACTTCTCACATTCACTCGCCACAAGAAGTATTCCCATTCCCATACCAATTCACTTATGCCCCTCTAGAAATAGCACAGTGTTTCAAATATCTAGGTGTCACACTGTCCCCCATATAACTTGAAATGCATGTGTTGCAAACGTTATCCCATCCCCAAACAAGGTAATGGGTTTTGTAACGCATCATCTGCGTTGCGCACAACAGCACCTAAAACTGATCGCGTACATAACCCTCATCAGGCCACAACTACAATACGCCTGAGCTATATGGAGCCCGACTCAAACTTACCTAATCAATGACCTCAAGTTGATTCCAACTCACTCTACCCGATTAATACATTCGTTATATTTTTAAGACATTAGTGTTTCATCCTTAAAAGCCAAATCTGGATTACATCCACTATCCCTTTGATGCCGCTTATCCACCCTTTCTGTTTTACAAGATGTTTCATTCACCCCTCAACCATCCACCATCCCTGATCCCCAGACGTACATTTCGCACCACACCAGCAACATGCTGGAAGGTTCCCGTTATCGCGCTAGAACTGCTACTTTATCCGCGTCCTTCTTTCCCTGTGCAGCGAATGACTGGAACCACGTCACGAACCACGTTGTCACAATCACCGGCCCATAAACCTTCATTTAAAATGTAACCAGTCATCTCTGTCAGTGAGCTCTTATGTCATTATTCTTATGCCCACTATATTCACCCCTAATATGGCAAAATGTTATACCTTGTATACCCGCCCCTAGTGTAGGAAATGCTCTTTATACTCTGTCTATCCGCCAGTTATGTAATACCCCCTTGGGGGTACTTTGGGGAAATAAAATATGATGAAATTACCTCTGCAGCATATCCAGATTCGCAGTCACTCTGCTGCTGCCCCTGCTCAGTAACCCAAGAGTGTGCAGTAGCTGCCTTTCCACATGTTGAGGCACTATTTCACAAGACTAAACCACAACAATGGTTGTCGTACAAGCATATTTATTGGAGCCGATAAAAGAAAATAAATTGGGTGGCATCACTTTTATTTCTCAAGGCTGTGAGTGAGTGCTGAAGTTTTAGCCACGGAGTGTTTTTTGGATGCGAAAATTGGTGTAGCTAAACCGTTCTCTATTCCAGTAAAGCATACGCATAGTTGACTTATGCTTAACAAAGACTGGCAGTAGTTTTTTAAAACTTTCCTTGTAAAGGACTTCTAAAGGACATTGACTGTTTTATCCAACATTTTTATTGCTTTTAGTTTGTTTTTGTACAATTGCAAAAAAATTCTAGTCATTCCTGTACATTTCAGGCAATGAAGTACGCTGGGAAAGCTTGCTCACTTGCGTAGGCAGTGGTTTAAAGCAGGTACCTTAAATACAGAAGAATGGGCAGTTGGTATTCATGCATGCTGTAAAACAATGGAGCTTTAAACATATTCAGAGGAGGAGGAATAAATTTTTATTGAGCACAAGAGGATGTGTTCAGCTTTCTATGTCCAGGAGGTTGCGAGCCCGAGCTCAGTCCAGAGCTCAGTCACTGCACCGGGGCTTGCTGTCGCTGTGGTGCTGAAATAGCCAACTTGGCCTCCCACTGCTCAGGGTTGGGGATGGCATGGAATGGGGTTAGAGTGGTGAAGAAAAAAACCGGATGCGCACTGAAAGTGCAAAAGCACCACTATTATTACTTGCATGAAATTGCCACTGAAACCAAGAATTTGGCTGTTCTTGCAAATTTATCACAGCAGGGGTTGGCTGTTATAACAGATGTTGGACACCTAGGGAAGTATTTGCGTGGTGTTGTGCGTGGCAAGTAATGCACTGATTCTGTATACACTGGAGATACCCTGAGGAGTTAGCAAGGTCAAACCAAAAAGCTAAGCGATCGTATATAAGGGACGTATTGCCAGCAACTTTAAAAGCAGAGAGAAACCTACAACAGCCGAAAGAAGTTTTTTAGCTCTGTGTGTACACAAATTTGATATGTAGGATTCTTCAGGGCTTGCACAGTTGAGTGCGAAAAATGGGCAAGGTCTGAGACAAAGGACGTGAGACAAGTGTGCGACTACAAATGAAGTTTATTACACAAAAACTCTCTTTTCAATACACTAAGAACAGATAAAACTGTACAAAAGGAAATAACCAAAAAGGGGTAGTCACACGACATGAATTTTGCACGCTCAGACACAACAACTGTAAACCCCGCGCACCAGTAAACCCAAGAAATTGCATTTCTCTGGCCGATTGATGCAACGATGGCACACTGATACAGCTTTCTTGCCCACACTGAGTATTTTCTGCTTCTACTGTCCCCCACGCGCACCTGTCCCTCGATTTAAAGAGCACCTCACCTTTCTCATATAACGCACTGGAAGCACCATCTTTGAAATGCGCAGTTACGTGTCCCTTAATGCCGCAGAGTACATTATTTGCATGTACATGCAAACAAGCATTCAAGGCACATTCCTAATGTGCCTAGGTCAGAATTTCCAGACTTCAGAGGTATTTTAAATGTGTTCACGCTTACGCCTTTTTCTGAATAGTGGAATGTCACGCGTAGGTCAAACAGGTTGATACCTTACGGTTGTTAGCATGAACATGCAAATGATGTACACCGCGACATTGAGGGACACTGACCCGCCCACTGCAAAGATGGTCTTTCAGTCCGCTATTTGAAAAATGTGAGATGCTCTCATAGGCGTAGAGTTTTCAATTTCCCGGTGGGGGCAAATACACAGGTGTATGTATATATATATATATATATATATATATATATATATATATATATATATATATATATATATATATATATATATATATATATATATATATATATATGCTGGCATGCTGGCGATGGGGCCGAAGGCGTGGTGAACACAAAGTAAGAAACCTCGGTAACAGCAACAGCGGAGGCAGCGTTGCCAGATGGTGCAATACGGCACCAGATTGTGAAAATCTGGTGAAATTCGGGGGCTACTGGTGTTGAGGTACCAATACGGCTACACCAGACAATATATGGTGAAAACTGGTGAAAAAAGCTTGTTGTTTCTTTGAACTAGACTGTTTTATTTATTGAATGAAAGCTTCTTCAGCATATAAACACCAAAAGCCGCTGGACTGTCTGAGCATGCGGGTTGTAATGTGCTTGATAAGTATATTGGGTTTTCACTATACTGCTTGAAAGTAACGAAAGCTCAAATGGTGCATTTTGTATTTCAAATACACCACAATGAACCACAACCTCCGAATTTTTCAACGGAGGGCGTGTACCCAAAAGCGTCCTGAGGTTCCCTTTCTAAATGGTTACAGCTACACAAGTTTTGTATGGCATGTTTATTATATAAAAAAGTGCAATGTTAAATCCTCACATACTAACTAAAGAGAATTTTACGTTGTACCAGGTCTTGTGTTTCAATATAGGCGAAAAAGCATAGCGACAACTAAATTGGATGCGCAGTAACCTGCTCGGCGAGCGTGCCCATAGAACATGGAATAAGGGTTCCTTAGACAGGTACTGCGATGTATATGAATACGAAGTAATATTTCACTTCTTTTGAAACTACTTTGCCAATTTAATAATATATGTAACTGAGTAACACTCTTCGATTTTTAATTATGAGATGATCAAATCATCCCCTGGGTAGGCTGGGTGGATTGCCATAAGCAACCAAAACGCCATATCAAAAGGCTGTGTTTTTGAGAATTGCATGCACATAAGACGTGAAGGATCCAAAACAATGTAATAGTGGCTGTATTTAGTGCTGGTGAAATCTGGTGAAATTTGGGCCAGGAGATGGTGTCGATGGGTATTTTCAATCTGGCAACGCTGAGCGTAGGGTTTATTTCGACGTTTCGACATCGAGACAAGTCTTCTACGGGAATGATGGCTTCGGTCGCTTCGGAAGAGAGCATATATGTCAAGAGTGGAAACCGGGTTTACGAATGGAAAACGATACCACACACAAACATACGTGAATAACACAAACACGAAGCGGGAAGCGGGAAGCGGGAAAGAATGAACAAAAAATAAACAATGAAGAGAGAGACGCCAAGATAGTTGAAAAAAAAAAGGAAGGAAGGGAGACGAAAGAGCACTGAACAGGAATTCGAGTGGTGGCGGAAACGCGAAAAGATCAACAGCGCCCGAAAGTGGGGTTGTAGAACAAAGAAGAGAAGGCAATATATCTTCCGCCGCTAGCCGTCACCATGCAAACGCCCAGACGCTGGGAGGGATCGCGTTTCCGTTGATTGAAAGCGAGTGTCCCGCCATATGTTCGGAAAGTGCGAACAAGGCATTTTATAGCCCGTTTATGGGCCCTTTCCCGGAGCTGAGACAATTAAAGGACGTTTTGTGGTCGTGCAGAAGGAAACGGTCCGCCACCATTCCACCGTTCCCTCGCCGGACGGACGCCTTCCGAGAACGGGGCGCTAGGCCGAGTTTTCAGGTCTTTGTTAAGAGCTGCCACTTTGCAGCTCAGCGACAACCCGTGCGTCGTCGGTGTCTCCCCTCCGCTGAGTGGGGGATGGGGGGGAAACAGCCAAACCAGAACGCAAGCTGCTCAACGGGATGGAGGGGAAAACGGAGAAAATAAACCCCGACGGTTCGGTCACGGCCGCTGGATGAAAGGCGCACTGCGTGCGCTCTCATCCAGCGGCCGTGGTTCGGTAGCCCGGCTTAGAAGACGACTGTAGGTGCAAGGGAGGGAAAAATAGATTTGCAAGCCGTCAAAAATGTAACCAGTCCGCGGGTGCGAATAGTGATAACCGCGGCAAAGATATGTGCGCTCGAGATAATTGTATTGCTTATTTTCCGTGTTATGCGTCATATCCAATTGAGCGTTCAAATCTCCCAACCAATTTTTGAACACGTGTTTTGGGGAGAAGGTAAACAGAAGTTATTGCTGAAACAGCACCGGCACTAAGCAACATTACTTAATTGTAAGATTGTTATGGATATTTAGAAAAGGTTTCCAAAGTTATAACACAATATTATAAAAGAGAGAATTAAAAAAAAAACGAGAAAAGGATAGGAGTGAACACGAAGAGCGGAAAAGGAGAGAAGGAAGAAAAATGAAAACAAAAACGGAAAGACATCAGCAATGTGGGGACAATCCACTGAACAAACGCTCACGTGCATGTGATTTCGAGAGTCCGGCTCCGGCTACATACACGGCGCCACTGATACGGTTAGGTACATGACAATGTTTTAATCGCTGCAAGTGTGCCTGGGTCCTCATTTATACCTTTTTTGATTATATTGAATCGGTATATGAGGTATGATTCACGTTGTTTTCGTTCCCGGTTTGACCCCGTCTCTAAGAGCGTGACGCTTAGTTTATCGAAAGAATGATCTGGAAGGCTGAGGTGTCTGGAGAGGGGCAGGGTCGGGCGCGTTTTGGCGTGCGCTTTGTGATTATTGAACCGGAGCCTGAAAGAGGTCCCTGTTTGCCCTATATATTGCATTCGACACACATTGCATTCAATCAAATAAATCACATTGGAAGTGTCACACGTCATGTTCCCGCGAATTTTTAAAGAGTACTCTGAGTTGGAGCTTTCAGCAGTGCTTGTCTGTTGCATTGTCTTGCAGACAAGGCACCGCGGTTTCAGGCATGGCCGGCATTCATTATGCGCGGACAATGAATTTGTCCTTGCGTTCACCAGTGTGTCTTTGAGGTTCCGGGATCGTCGGTAGACGACGTCTGGAACGGACGGAAACGCCCGTTTGAGGCGTTCACTTTGTTCGAGAATGTTGTAGTGCCGCTTCAAGATGTTTTTTACGTTAGGAAAGGTGGTGCTGTACGTTAAGCATATGTCTGTTCGTTGTAAGTCGCGTTGTGGGGGACGGTTCGCAATTAGGTCCACGCGGTTGAGTGCTTCGGCCTTTTTTATGGCGTCATCAGTTACACGCGCTGGGTACCCCTGCCCCTCCAGCATGGTTTTTAAATTTTTGGCGTTGGTAGTGAAATCTTCCGATTTTGAGCAGATTCGTTTGAAACGGTGGGCCTGGCTATAAGGAATGCTATTTTTACAGTGACGTGGGTGGTCGCTTCGGTAATGCAGATATTGCTGGCGATCCGTTGGCTTCCGATACAGCTTTGTCGTGAGTTCACAGTCTTCAATTTTCACGGTCACCTCCAGGAAGTTTATGCTGTCTTGAGAGTAGGTGTGAGTAAAATTGATGTTCAGGTGTGCAGAATTGTAACCGTCGATGAAGTGGAGGAGCTCGTCCTCGTTGTAGGTCCAAATAAAAAAGATATCGTCAATGTACCTTTTGTACAGGAGGGGTTTTAAGTGGGTTCAGACGGCAATGTGGCCTCTAACTTCCCCATAAACAGGTTGGCGTAGCAGCTGGTGCAATCTTGGTTCCAATGGCGGTTCCACTAACTTGCCGAAAGTACTCATTGTTGAATTCAAATGAATTTAGTTCTAAGACGAGGGCAGCTAACCTCGTAGTTGCGAGGTTAGCGGCCCTCGCGTAAGGTTACACCGCATACGCGCACACGCCGGCATGGTTATCGCCTCCTCCGCAGAAGTGGCGCAAGGAGGGGAGCGGTTCTTTATCGAGGCTGCAACCGTGGCCGCCGAACCACGTGCACTTGTTTCGAAGAAGTCGCTTCCTTTACTAGTTGCCGACGACTGGGGGGTCCGCAGAACAGCCGGCCGCCCCATTTTCCGCCTTTGCCGATGCCTACACTGCGTGGAGGCTGGAGCGTTGGGTTACTGCGGCTTCCCTGTGTCCCACTGGATTGAAGACCGCACGCTTCCCCACCGGCCGCCTCCTTTCCAGCTCCTCACCGTTTCTACGAACCGTGTGTGTGCGTGCGCGCACGGCTCAGGACGCATTCCGAGAACAGTTCGCCGGCAGCTTCCGAGGCATCACGGGTGCGTGTTCGTTTGCCGTTTGGGTATCGTGGGGTCCTGTCAGCATGCGGCATTTCGGGACGTTCCGCGTGCGTCACGACGAACTGTTTTAGGCCATCGACTGATTTGTAGTGGGGGTGCGACCTTTGACGTCACGTTTATGCGCGGAGCGCAGGCTTGGGAACAAGTCAAAGATCCTCAGAGGTGCAATAAAGCCTCTTCGCCCCTAACTGATTTCGGAAAACGGGACCGCTACACCTGCATGCTGCGGAGCATCGAATAATAACGACGAGTGCCCTCTTATTTCTTCTTTACTGCTTTTTTACTGTTTTTACTGCCTTTTTTTTACTGTTTTTTCGGTATCGAAATTCGCCCCCCCCCCCCCCCCCAAAAAAAAGAGAAAAAAAAAATCAGTCTCTGGGACCGCTTATGCACCCAGCCAGGGTTGTGTGGAAGATGTTCACGCTTTCATTGTTTTTCTGGGCAAACCGAGATGTCGCAAATTTAATTAAGCGCACAACGGGCGGAGAGCCGCACCTTTGCGGTCTTGCCAGCAGAAAGGCCGATAATTTGTATGGGAGTATTGAAAGACGCGTTTTCCTGTGTGACTGCGTCGAAGGGGCCTGAGAGACGTCGATGTTTCTCTTGTAACGCCGGCGAAATGTCAGTTGTCAGGGGTAGTTACCGCTTTAGAGCGTGCAAAGAGCGGGTGCGTACTGGTCGGTATAGTGACACTAGCTGCGAGGTCATTACAGGTTTCACCAACTATCAATAGGATGGCCCCGGCAAGACGGACGGAGAGAGTTCCACACGAACTTCCCCGGTGGGGGCGACGCCCCCACCGGGGAAGCTCGGTGGGGGCACGCGCCCCGTTGCCCCCACGTAGTTGACGCCTATGGCTAGGGTTATGCATATTGTGAGGTAGAGAGACCACAAACTGGCGCCCAACGTGGGGCCATTGGCTCATTAGCCTTTGGCCGCTAATTAAGCTGAGTACGCAACCGGAATCAGTCTTAACGCTTATCCGCTAGCGGTAGCTGCTACGGGGACGAGGCGACTGCCCCTCCGTACGCGAGTGTGCGTGCACCCCTCGTTAACGCAGCCCCACGGGGCAGTGCGACGGTGCAACCACGCCCCATTGGAGCGGCGGTATACGTATTCCGGGAGAAAGGCCACAGCCGCCACTCGGAGTAGTGCACGCGAGATATATGCTTGTTGCCGTCCCCTGAGAGTAGAGCACGAACATGGTAGTTGACGCGCTATCTCGTGCTTCGTAATCCATCGAGATTTATTGTCCAAGTGTGACTTTAGCCGGCGGCGCAAAAGCGTGTGCACGTAAAGGAGGCGAAATTGACAGCCGTTGAGGGGAGGAAGAGGACCCAGAGTAGAGAAAGGACCAGCGGACACCCCGCAGAGAGGGGCAGGCGCTTTTCGCGAACTCCATGCCGCGGGAAAGCGGACGGGCCTCGGCTGTAAAATCAGGGGGAAGCGATGCCCGTTGCAAGGCGGTTGTATTGAGCCGAAAAGAGCTAGTAGCCGGCCAGCAGAATGAGCCGTTTTGTCGCCGGATGTGCGACGGTCTCTGGGAGACAATTTTTTTAGTTTGATTTTTTTTAGACGCCCAGACGTAGCTTACTAGCTTGTCCTGCTGCGGGCGTGCGCCGAGATGCTACTTGTCTTGTAGCAGGCGCGGGAGGGGGGCTGAAGTCAGCGTGTGTCGCCGACGCCCCGGGGGACTCATTTCTGCTGGACGGTGAAGGACTCGTGCTTAACTATGTAGCCACCGATGATGAGGCAATTGAACCATTCAATGAGGTAACCCCCTAAGTCTGAGTTGCGCACTGCTGCGCTAAGCTCATGACGAACCATTCGCCGGGCATTTAGGCGGCTCCAAAGTTTTGGTAAACTGAGTCGCTCCTGACCTGGCCCGGCACGAAGCGAGATAATTTCGCTGTTGCCGGTCCTGCCATGTCTGTCAAACGGCGAGGGCGCACGGCGGGAAGCCGCCTGGAATTGTGAAGCCATTTGACAGTGTGCGTTCATGGCAAGTAGTTGCTTGCGACTTGAAGGGACCTTTGCCGAGAAGCAAGCAGAGCTATTACTTATACGGTGTCACGGGCTGACTATTTGGCGCTAGAGCATAGTGGCTCTGCGCGGTGATGACAAGGCACCCAGGCTTATCCAGGCTTCTCTCGGCCAGCTCATCAATATACCGTCACGAAGAGGTCACCTCAGTAATCATAGCACACTAAAGGGCAGGTACTTTCGCCGCCCGTGCTAACCACTTCTTTCAGTCTCAGTCAGCGCGGCCGCCCTGGCCGTCCCAGCCCAATCTGTGTGGTCAGTTGTCACTCCCCTCCAGCAAAGCTGTAAGCGCATGTTTCCTCTTTTTACTACATTTGTAAGAGCGTGCATGTTACGGGGTGTTGTTTGTCTTATCGTGTTCTATTTTATGCCTGCTGAGGGCGAATGGTGTATTTAGTACCCGTTTGTTTGGGTGACTATTTTGTGCGCGCGCTTTAGCGCACTGCACGTTGGAGTTGTGTTGACTTTTGTACCATAGAGTGTAGCGTGAAGGCATTTTTTTTTTTTTTTTGCTTTTTACATGTTTCTGTATGGTCTGAGTCTTTGGCCTTGCTGAAGGCGTTAAGTGTTACTCTTTTTTCTTGCACTATGTAAAGTAGTGTCTTTTTATGCGTTTTTTTTCGTCATTTGTTTGGGTACAGGAACCCTCTTTAGTCTGTGCATGTAGGACGAAGTATGTACTATGGTTCTTTTTATTTACTTCTACGTAGCGAGAAAGGCTAGCGTTCTTTTGGAGTTGCTTCTTTCGGAGGCGCACGGTGTTAGCTGGAGAGACGGTGGGGAAGTGGAAGCTCGGTCGGTCTTCGAGGACATCCCCCTGCTCCTCACGCGCGGGGTTCGAGAAGTAATGGGCTTGTTTTTGAAAGTGTCGGATTTCGGCCGTCCACGGCCCCGGTGTTCAGGCGAGCAGCGTGTTTTGGAGGCCGTTGCGTGAACTGTGCTAAGTTGGGAGA
Organism: Haemaphysalis longicornis; assembly: GCF_048455015.1. NCBI lineage: Eukaryota > Metazoa > Arthropoda > Arachnida > Ixodida > Ixodidae > Haemaphysalis > Haemaphysalis longicornis. Next base: position 62,303,970 of record NW_027526203.1, read on the forward strand.
GCGAGCCAGACCTTGGGGGACCGTATATTCAATGTCAACGGGAAAGTGGCTCTTCCTGGAAACGCTGGCCTGGTGGACGCTGAGAGTGGGGCGCAGAGCGCGGTGGCGAGTATACTTGGCCCCGGTGGCACGAACACTGTGACGCGCATGTTGTGCGGATATTCGTGAGTGCGTGTGGTGTGTGCTTCTGCCGGCTTCAGTCAACCCAAGGTGCCTTCCGCGACTGGTTTTTGCTTCGCCCGGTGCGCCCGCTGTCACGTGGTGTCTCGTCGGTGTGGTGGAGGGTCCGCAGGTGCCCGCCTCTTGAACTCTGCGATTCGTGAACTTGACCGGGCCCTGGACAGCTGCGCTGATTCGGGGAACCAACAATATGTACCCCCCCTGTGCACCGCCTGCGGCAGGCGAACGTAGCCGGGCTGCCCTGCACCGACGAGAACGGGACTGGCGGCCAGTTGCGAGCTGCGGAAGAGGTGCCCTCTCCAGATGCGGACAATATGGCAGTGTCATCAGAACTGCACCATGCGTCATCGGCACCACGGCTGTCGTCCGGCAGCTGCCTCGCTCACGCTGGGCGGCAGCCACCACCAGCGTCGGGTCATCGCTCTTTGGCGGGGCACCGAGTGCCACGCGAGGTATAAACCTGAGCGGCGCCATCGCGGTCATCATACCTGTCGGCTGGCTGCTCAAGCCGCATGTCCCCTTGGCTAGTACCCCCTACGTGGAGCTGCTATCTCGCGCAACGGTGAACGGTGAGGTCGTTCCGGCAGTGGTGCCCAACATCTTCTCTCCTCGATTGACCACAACAGACGTTTCCCAGAAAAACCTTTGTGCTCACAACCGCCGAACTTTGCACAAGCACCGCGGGACTGAGTTTCCCGAATTTTTGTAGGAATATTATTTTCGTAACTAAGCGTAGTTTCTAGCATGCCTGTGTCTTCTCTTGTGCCTTGATTTTTATAGTCGTAGTGTGTGCTCTTTTTGTAACCCTATGTAGCATAGTATCGCCCTGCATGTATATATTAGTACCATTATTGTTATTATTATAGTATCGCGTTCACTGTAATCATTGTATATTTCAATAGCTTTATTTTGTGTGTGCATGTGGAACCGATTACTATGTATTATGTATCTCAGTGTCAAGTGTAGTTTTCCTGTGTGTATCATTCGTGCTGGAGGGGGGTAGTTTTGGTAGTGAGGTTTGTAAATCTTTTGTATGGGCTGGGGACTGAGACTGCCCTGTGCATGCATACTTTTCTACTCTTCGCCGTCTTTTGCATGCCTGGGCGATGGCCGGTCAACTCTTCTCAGACCGGCGAGGGCATTTAAGGAGAGGGGAGTGTGGGGATCCTGACGCCCAAGCCATTGCGCGATCACTGGGTTTGTGGCGTCGCGCGGCGCCTTTCCCCTCTCTCCCCGAAATTCCGGCTCGTCTTGGCGCCACTGTGTAGAGCCGAGCCGTCTCTCAAACTCGTGCGTGAGGTGAAGCCTGCAGAGACCGTTGCGGCGATAAAACACTGTCACGCAGCGGGCGCTCCGCCCTGGTAGCGGAGCTAACCCCACCTCATTGGTCCGTTTGAACGAGGCCCGAACCCGACTCTCGCCGAGACGCGAACGCGCGCCCTGCGCGGGGGTCCGTTCGGGGAGACGCTTCCAGGACGCCGAAGGCGTTGGCCGAAGGTATGTGACGCTTTCTTTACCAGCCGGCTGCAACCCTGTTGCGCCGGCGAAAGCCCACCAGCCCTTCCGGCTGCGGCCCGTGCCTAAGGCTGCTCCTGTTGCCCCTACGCTTTCATATAGTAAGGCCGTACCTAACACTCGACGATCACGCCGTGCGGTACGCGCCTGTGAGCGAATGGGCCCCGTCTCCCTCGCTGCTGCGAGCCGATCTGGCCAGCACGGCGATGCGCGCGCGCGCAACGTGCGCGCACCCCGGAATTTGCCCTGACCTAAGAGCCCACTGGCTTTGCGCCGACGACGCGTACACTTGCGCGTGGCGCCCCATCGCCCTTTTCACCTAACGAGACGTACGTATACCTGTACTGTAAATTATGTAATTGGGTCTGTAAAATATGTGACTAGAACGTTAGTATAAAATAAACGTCTTCCCTCCGTATCCTGGGCATATTCCTTTGTCGCCCTTTGGCGCGACGGCGTTTCAGTATCGTGAGCGTGCTCAATTAGCTCGAACCCACGGTGGTTCCTCGCAGTGTGCATAAGTGCTTGCCTTGTTCAATGCTAGGGTTATGCATATTGTGAGGTAGAGAGACCACAATGTATGTATGTATGTATGTATGTATGTATGTATGTATGTATGTATGTATGTATGTATGTATGTATGTATGTATGTATGTATGTATGCATGTATGTATGTATGTATGTATGTATGTATGTATGTATGTATGTATGTATGTATGAATGAATGATCAGCCTATCAAGGGCGTTGCCCGTGGAAGTCCAACTGCTTTTTTATTGCTCTGTCCGAATAACTCATTTACGCTTAATTTCTTTATTTCATTCTTTCATAGCGCTAGCGGTCTTCTGCTCTTTCTATTCTCATTTCAGGGTAGTCATTCTGTTACCATAATGGTCCAACGGTTATTCGTTTGGGCCAAAACGTGCCCTCCCTTAGTTCACTTTCAGGGGTATATCCCCTCTCCCCCCTAACACAGTAACCCAAGACGCTCATTCGCAATGTCGGAGCGCTTTTTTTTATCATTCTTGTTTTGGTGGCCACATGGGCCGACCGAAGATTGTTTTGACGTAATAACTTCCTGGCGGGAACTTTGTACCCTAGAAATCCGACTATCAGATGCTTTTCGGCTGTTCAGGTGCCCCTTGCCTCTGTTCGGGTCGAAGATAAAGCCCGGCGTGCGTGTGGCATGTACAGCTCCGAGTGACATGAGCTTGAGGGCGCAGCTTCGCGGCGCTCAGCTTCCGCCCGGAGCCCTTTGCGCACATCTGGTGAGCTTAGGTTCTGAGCGCTGTACCTCTGCACGCAGTTACAATTTCAGAAATGTAATAATCGATACGAGATGGACTCATTATCCTCTACAAGTTAATCATTACAATCAAGCACCTAAGTTAGGATAATTGAAACGGTGATTAACCAAGCCAAGTTACTTATTTCCATAAATAGCACTTGGCACCTGCCACGGCCCCTGATCACTTAGCGCAAAAAAAACAGCTTTACTTCCAAAATCCCCTTTTTTTTAATTAATTAGTCTCGATGAAACACCCCGTATACCCACACATTTATTTTACCCATTTTTGATTTACTGCCCTTGCTTATGTGCTGTCTCTGTATGCTTTATATTCCTCATTTACCGAGTGCCTCACCCGAGAAGGCACACCACTGTTGGTGAGCGCTTCAAATATATAAATAAAATAGTGCGTGGTTGCACGCCTTGGCGTCCGTGAACGTAGCTGTCTTCCTAAACAAACCAAACATTCCAGAAAACGAAAAAATTCCGCTAACAAAGAAGATTTTGCACGTATGTATGATCATTTATGAATGTTTTTGTGCACTTTTTGTGCTGTGAAAGAGAAGCTTCAATGTTAATATGTACAGACAACGTAAAGAACAATGAATACTCAATTGTGCACTATTCGAAATCGACACGTCCGAAAAACTTTTAAAGCAATTAGTAAAAATTACCCTCTAGCAATTACCCCAGTAATTACCAGATAAAAACGCCAAAAACAAGAGTGAAAAGTTGGGCTGATCAATACATAAGTTTGAAAAAAAACCAGCGCAACAGACGGAACACGAAGAGAACTTGACAAACACTTGCGCAAGTGTTTTTTATACTTCTCTTTCCGTCCTGTCTGACGCGCTCTTTCTTTTATTCGAACAATGGAAAGACCCATGCACAATAATTGAATGCCTGCCACGAACGCAAGATTTCTCTCACTTCCTGAAACTACCTTTCAAGGTTCCGTTAACAACGTTTAAAGAAAAAAAATAGACCGTTTACTGTAACAGATAACGCGAACTGGGCCGTCTCACGCATTGTCCAAGACTACATAACCCAGCGTTATCAATAGTCGCAGCGTTCACGTGGCTGCGACAGACGGGCGTCGCAGCCAGCTGAGGCAGCGGCAAGATAACGAATATGCGCCTGCTGACGCTGTGACTACAAGGCGACTTCCGAAAGTGGTGTACCATGTACGGGCATGAGGTCAACTCGGTCTGGACTGCGCTCGGTGCGCTTTAAAAAAATTGAAATTTTGGGACTGTAACACGCTGCTGCCACACATGGGATATAGGCACGCGATAGAGGGGTGCTCAGGATGAATTACAACCACCTGCAGATCGTTCTGCGAAATCTCGACACGGGGACGTTGTTCCTTCTCGCCTCCATCTGAAGAGCGGCCGGGATGGCACCCGCATCTTCGCAGCGCTTTTGTCGCAGCCACGCAGTGACGGGTATCTGGACATATTGGTTTAGGCTGTCCGGTTGTGCACGGGTACTGCAGGGTTGCTACGGGAACCTTCCCGAGTTCTTGCTTTTCGCTTTTTTAAATCGCTAAATTTTGATCGATTGTAGGGTTTTATCGCGCCGACGCAACGCAGGCGATGAGGCGCGCCGCAGAGGAGGGCTCCGGATTAATTTTGATCGCCTGGGGATCTTTAACGTGCGCCGAAATCTCGTACACACAGGCGTTTTTGCTTTTCGCCTCCATCAGAAAAGCGGCCGGGAATCGAACCCCCGACCTCGTGCTCAGCAGCGCAACGCCTTAGCCACTGAGCCACCGCGGCGGGTATAAATTGCTAAATTTTGCGTTGCCGTTGTGTAATGACTGTAGCCTGGGTAGTTGTGTTTTTGCTTCCCGCAACCCTGAAATCACGGCGGTGTTCCACTGAGCAAGGGACGTCGCTATTCCTGTACACACGGGTCGTTCGCTTTAGCCACACTGTATTCGTATAGTTCCCCCACGTGGGACGGGCGTGCTGCGTATCTTTCTATGAAGTATTTCAAAGTACAGGCAAGGCACGGAATTTTCTATCGAATCGATCAAGAATCTTTGAGTAGCACTCTGATTTATTCGGGACAGCAACGGTTATTCGTGAGTTATATGGACGGGGTAAACTGATTTCACAATTCTAAAAGTGTGAAGAATCTGCAGAAAATACAATGCAAGATAATTAATTGCCTGAAATCGCGATGCTACTTTGGCGTCAAATTTTCCTGGCATGCTTGTATACCCCGAGTTACTTTGTATCAAAGTAACTCAGAGAACATCAAGCAACATCAAAGAGCTCTGGCTTGCACCTACGTGTGCCTCCGTGTTCATGTGCTTGCATGTGAGCGAGTGTATGTGTACGTGTGTGCATGTCCGTGCCTGCGTGTGTGTGTGTGTGCGCGCGTTTCTGTGCGTTAGCGTGCGTGCGTGCATGCGTGTGCGCGTATGTGCGTTGGTGCGCGTTGCTGTGCGTGTGCGTGTGCGTGTGTGTCTCGGTGTGTGTGCGTGTGTGTGAGAGCGATAATTGTGAAGCGTGCCACCGGAATCTGGATGCGTCATCGTAGCATTATCAGGTACAGGCCCGCCCTGTAAAGTGGATGTTGTCAGATTCACGTGTGTGGTACAAATGTATTTACAAATGTATTTACTGTGGGCGGAGTTATTGAAATGGGCTCAAAAATGTGAATGATTTCGGACACTGAATCTCGCGGCCCCAAGTGCGGCTGAAATGCGGAGAGTAAGCGATAAAAAAACATCAAAGAGCTGTGCTTGGGGGCATACACAAAATAAGAAGCAATGTGTGATATCTCGAAAAGAAACAAACAAGTCCACTTATTTCCGTGAAGGCGAAATCACCTCTCTGAGCAGGACATGCCTGGCTTCCCAAATCCCAGGGTAACATACAGCGTAAATTACACATCCATGTGTGGGACCAGAAATAGATTTAAAAAAGGGAAAAAGGGAAATATAATATGGAATAGCTCCAACCTGTTTCATCCAAAATACAATTTAAGGATTTTTTTGATAAAAGTGTTAAGACTACGATGGTATCATTTATGTAGGTGTAAAAGGACAGAACCTCGCTGAGTTATTACAAGCCATGGAGCCAGCATGATGGAGGGGACAAGATGCCGGTGGTTGGTCTAGATCGGTCGTTTGTAACAAAAATGCGCCGAGCATGCTCTAATGAAATATAAATGAACGCAAATGAACCAAGTACCCACCAAAGAGTATATTAACAAATACGAATCACTCAAATCTTTATTTCAGCATCAACAACAGCAATTCTGGATGTTGGGTTGGGGGGGGGGCGGTTAAAATGATAAAGCCGTTGATCGGTTTGACGACAAAAGTGCCGCATAAACAAGGCAAGTGCTGTTGTAGCCAACCCACTAGACACATGAATGCATACGAGTTACAGCAGAGTAGTGGTTTTGACTAGTTGGTACATAACGACGTTTGGAAGCGCAGCACAAGACGAGGGAAAAGAACACTGAGCAGACACACTGTGCGATATGCGTCGTCTGCGTTTTTTGTCCCTCGTCTTGTGCTGCGCTTCAACAGGTTGATACAAGTTACAATTACATGCAAGTGGCACCTTCGCTTTAAAATGCGCATTATGCGCTGATACTAGAAAACACATTTTAACGTTCGTGTCTCATTTGTACACAAAGTGACCAGACTGCGAGAATAAATAAAAGCTGTATGTGCGTGGACTGACACAAAAAAAAATAAAAAAATAAAGGAACGCGAACACCGGTGAATGGTCATTGACGACCATGCTTTAAAGGGTTCAAAATGAGCGATGAACCCTAAACGTAATAAAAACAACGGAAATAAAAACAGTCACCATTAAAGAAAGACCGCGCTAGCAGGGATGGAAAAGATGAAAGAAACAAACGGGAAAAAAACAGAAAAATCAAATTTTGTTCTTTCGAAGACTAAGCTAAACTTACGACCGTAGCTTTCTTACCTCTACGCTGTATCAGTGCATCTTACAGCACACCATGCATTTCTTTGTCTTGGGGACTGAAAATCGAATGGTGTGGAGGAGGATTTTGGAAGCAATTTTGGAAGGGCACATTGAAACTGCAGAAAAATTAACCTTTATACCGACAGTAAAAGTAACTCGTTGGTCAGCCTGAAGAATTTCCATTAATTGCAGTACAAGGAGAGTGATACTTTTGATTTAATATACTTAATTTCAAGTAAGGTGAACATTCTGTGCGCTCGCACAGTTACCTCCGTCTGCAACTTTCAGCAATTTCCGCCTTGAATGGATATAAATAAGGCATGAAGTAATAAAAACGTTGCATTTTACGATTTCTATTAAAGGCGCCCTGACATTTAGGAAGATTGCTACGCTAAATGAACAATACAATAATGTGGTACACCTGCTTCATATTAGCTCACGAGTCAGCAGGTTTACGCATTACTCCGCTAACGCACGCGTACGCAGATGCAAGTGGCTGCATAAGCTAAGTCTGCGTTCGCGGGAATGCCGAAGTTGAAGATAAAGAAAAGGCTGTCCCTGTAATCTGAAAAACGGGTGCTCCTAAATGTATAGTGCTCATGCTACGCGAAGGGGAGAGAGAGAGAGAGAGAGAGAGAGAGAGAGAGAGAGAGAGAGAGAGAGAGAGAGAGAGAGAGAGAGAGAGAGAGAGAGAGAGAGAGAGAGAGAGGAGGAGCAGGAGGAGAGCAGAAAGAGGAGCAGGAGGAGAGCAGAAAGAGGAGCCAAACATTTTACTGAACAAACAGAAAAATAAAGAAGTCAGGTGGCGTTTTCCGTTCAGGAAGCCCCACTAAAGTTTTTTTAGCCGCTCAAGTGCGAAACCACCCCCTTGCCCTCTTCCCCCATCCCAGCCTACAAGAAAAATAATATTCCTGCATTTTTGCACCGTGACACCGCCATTATGCAATGGACACAAGCAACAGCTTTACGGGCAAGACTTGAGGTCGCGTCACTTCGAGCAAGCGCTTCGTCTTTGCTACGGCTCAGAGTTTAATAATAAAAAAAAACTAAACAGCATTACTGCGGAATCAAGCCGTCGTTCGATTAAAAAGCAGAATATTCACCGCTTCGACCAAAACCATCGGTCTAACCGTGCTCTTCCCCACGCGCTGATAAGCGTGGAACCCGGCTCGCAAGAGATGACGCTGCAATGCATAGTTCAATCAAAGCGGTGGTGCCACTCGCATGAGTGACGGCAAACGTTTCTTCGCTCTTTCGCGCGCATGCCGCATAAGCCCAAAAGTACGGCTATCCGCGCAGTAACATAGCAAGACCGCAGCGTGTACGCGGTGAGTGGTAGAGCCTAATAATGTTTCCTCCTGATTACGAAAGACGGAGCTGACGGAGCCACCAACAAGAGTGGGAAATTTGATTGCGAGCGTTCCCGAACTGCGGAACTTTCAGACAGCGTAGCGCTAAAACTATTCGCCTCAGAAGAATTCTACCGGCATGTATGCAATCAGAAGAGCCAAAGGGAGGGAATGTTGCGAACAGAATTTCGATATTGGGAGATTTTTTTCAATGCGGCGCGCAGAAACACAGGCACCCCTAAAACCCATGTTTTTGCTCATATTTCTTACTCGTTTGTAAAAAAACGAGATCCCAGTTTAAAAATCTGTCCGCAACATTCCCCCCGTTTTTCAAAGCGGAAAAAGTTGATACTAGCCCCATAGGGTTAGGCCAAATATTAAGAGCGCTATGGCTTCTGAAAGTGTCCATGTATTGTCTACGGGAGGCCGGCACTGCCACTGAGCCACCGCGGCAGGTCAAGGTTATTCTTGATACTCGTTTAATCTGTTACTGTAACGGTGAAAACCACAAAAGATGTGGTCTTTGCCGTTTGGGTGTTCACTCGAGGGGTTGGAATAGCAAGTTCTCTGCGAGCAAAATAAGTCACCTGGTTACATTGAGTTATCAAATCAGGACAGTTCCGCGTTAGAAATCGTAGCGGCCTGATTGAAAAATAGAGAGGTGAAAGTGATCCGTTAGAACTAAACCAATTATTGAACACTAAACCATCAATCAATCGTAGCCACGGAAGGCCTTGTAACTGTGTTTTACAGCACTGTTTGTTGCGATCGTATATCTTTGGATCATTGAAGAGCACCCACGTGAGACGAAAGATTTGGTTTGTTATGTTTGCACGTACATTTAATCCGGTTTCGCTGTAGCGACGATCACCTGTATTGTGAATTGAATGCCACCCCTTTTTAGAGATCGTATACGCAGTCACTGCCTGCCGTAAAAAATTTGACTTGCAGTCTGTTCACGAAAGTTGTTGCTGCAAATGTAGAATATAACTTCGTTTTACCCTACGGGGAAAAAATGTCCTTCTTTTACGTTATAGCGACAAGGCTGCCTGCTAAAAATAAACCGGACTGCGCTATCTCGCAGGCAGTAAGGTGATTGTGCTTTTTTTGTATAGACAGACGGTTTATTCGCTAGAGCGCCTGCAGATTAAAGTTGGCCGCGTGCCTTAAGACAGGCTGTGGCCAAGGGGTCGCGAAGGCTGCGAAACTGCAACGAATTCCGACAATTGCTGGTGGATTGGGTCTCACGACTTACTTTAGGAAAAGGAGTGCAAAAACCAGCAACGCACTTACCCCGTGTCATGTGCCTGAAATTGCACTTTGATTCTTTGCAAGTTTCTGGGCTGTGCATGCGACGTTGCGAATTTCGATGCTGCTTTCGATTCCTACGTGTTTTGTGCAATTCGCATCATGCATGGCTTCGAAGCGAGAGAAGCCGAAGTGGTGGCTGCTAGTGTCACTAGATAAGGCTACCTTATCTAGGAACACTAGTGGGTGCCAGGCTAGAAAGCATGGGGAAACAAAGTTTTGTTGATTGCGTATACAGATGAGCTTCCAAACACAATCAGGGGGTGGAGGTGAAAGCGATACTGCCCCAACAGGGACCGGGCAGCTGAACGGGTGGCGCCACCACTCGGCGCTCCCCTCGTTAGTGGAATGAGCCGGTGCATTCGACTATGCAGCCCTTTGTTGTTTTTGCCGTGTTTCCTTCGGTGCTTTGAATGTGTTGGGGGTGTTGTGAGCGGATATGTGCGGTGAAACGAAGTCTAGACAGATATGTTGGGTTTTTAGATGCAGTAACGGCTACGTACGAGCAATATGAAAGGGAACAGGGGAACGCATAGAAAACACCCTCAGACCCAGCTATGCGTTATACGCAGCGGCCGCCGTCGGAAACAATGTGGAAAGAGGGACGCTGTTCTAACAACTGTTCCCATTCCCGCCGTGCGTCTTATCGGCAGCCGGACGATACCATATTGTCACGAAGCCAGGGACGACGCAGTTGTTTGGAAAAGAAACAAGTTTATTGGAGCGAACTTGTGCTCCCCTAACAACTCCAAAGAATACAGAGGCGGCGAAGCAGCGGTCAACAAAGTGACGTGCGTCGGCGAACGTCGCAGAACCGAATCCCCCGGCGTCTGCTCTGCAGGCTTTTTATCTTTCGGCGCGCGTGGTTCTCGAACCGTCGATTCGCATCGAGAACATTCTATATCCAAGACGATTATTCCGGGCTGTTCACGTTAGATGGGAATGCTCTCACTATCAGAACAGATAACACATGCGGCACAGAAAGAAAGAATGGAACACGCGCTTCCCTTGGCGCAGCGATAACACAGACCGGCGCAGCCGGAGGGGGGGGGGGGGTAAAAGCAAAACACAAATAAACAAACCCAATGCATGGCTCGCGGCAATACAATCGGCGAAATGACGTAAGCTGCTGCTTTGTAAAAATCTCAGCGTGGTAGGAGTGCCAACAGTTAGTGGAAGAGCGCCATCCTTTCCCCCTCTGTTCTTCACAGCGCCATCCGCGTATCGCTCCGAGTCTGTTTCGAGGCTGTTTGCCACGCGTTCCCGTGTTCCCTTTCATATTGCTCATAATAGTACACTTGTCGGGGGCTTCTAAAGTTGGGTATGGGCTACAATGACATGGGCGTTTTTTGCAGCGATCTACCCTTGGTGCCACAAGTTCTTAGTACGAATAAAACTACTATTATTAGTATTCATTTCTTCTTAAACGCACTAACGGCTATGTAAACGTATTGGACGCTTCTAAGGTTGGGAATGGGCTACATTGACATGAGCGCTTTTTGTGGCGCTCTGCGCCTGGCTCCGCGATATCTGAGTAGGAATAAAACTATTATTATTAGTATTCATTTCTACCACTTTAAATTATCGGTTCTGGTTTCAATGACTGTTTCCACGCCAGCCTTAACGGTGGGATGTCTTGATACGTGTGCTTTGAAGAGAGAGGCACTTACGTACGAGATCGATTACCGTGTAGCCGTAGAAACGTCCCGGCAGTTTACATTTTCTTTTTGTAATCATGAGGTTTGTGCCTTCGGTTTTCGTGAGAGAAATGTATGGGAGCGGGAGAGCTGAAGCGGGACTCCCACGTTTGTTGTGGTCATTTTATCAAGAGCCAAAGTTTTTCAACCACCCAACAGCCCAAGCTACAAACCATTCCCCCTCCGGTTCCCATTTTACCACCTGCGTGGAATAAAGGCCGGGACCGATAGCTTAAAAATGTGATAGTGTTAACTTGAGCCCGTGTTTTTATTGCTTAAGTATTCTTGGCAGAGTACCTTAAAAATCGTGCAATTCCTTGTGAAGAAACAAAAAAAAAGCGCGACTAGTTGCCTCAAACAGCGGTGCATCAGCCCGAGTCCTCCTGCACAGACGCATTCCCGACACGCTGGAAGCAGGTAGCATAAGGAGAGGGGTCATGGAAGTACAAAATTAAACCGCAAAATCATGCACTTTTCCACTTAACGGCGACAAAGGTTGAATGCGAAGCTTTATTCGCGCGAAATAGAATGGGAAAAGGGTCAATCTCAAGGACGCAGCAATCAAAAGACCAAACCGCGTGCTCAACTAATCGAAGTTTAAATCCAGAAGGCAACCAAGGAAACCCACACGAGAAAGCTTTGCGATAAACCATCTCGTAGTTAGAGGGTGGAGTGCATGATTTTTCAAGCGCAGGTGGCAGCTTGTAAAACCCGACCGCAGCCTTCAGTTGTGAAACTGGGGGCAGGTTTTTGGCGCCCTCCTGTCTCTGGTCCTTCAGCCACGCAGCTGTTTTTTTTTTTTTTTTTTTTGAAAAACCATTAACCAGCTAGCCAGCAACCATTGCAAGTCGTATAAGGCAATGCTTTTCCGCAACAAGCAATAACGTTCTACTATCATGCGGTATTTATTCTGTAAACGCCGATGGCTGTAGTAAACGTTCAAAAATGGAGCGCGACTTGGACAACGACACAAAAGAAGAGCGACCGGACAAGCGCTTGTCCCGTCGTTCTTCATTTGTGTCGTTGTCCAAGTCGCGCTCTATTTTTCAATCATAATGCACCAACTTGTTCAGCAGCGGTGTCTCATAACGTATTTCTGTGAAATTAAACACGTTTCTACCGTAGATAATAAAGTTACGGAGCGTCGTCTATCACAATTTCTGTTTTGGGGTAAATCTTAGAAGGCACGCCCCAACTTTGTCTTTCGCTTGTGCACGGCGCTGTTTCGTCATCAACTGCCAAAGGCCAGCGGTATCGGCTTCCCACCCCGGCTTCGTAGGAGCATTTAGCTGCAATATATTCCTCGATACACCAAACTGCATGCAGGCATGAAACGTTCGCACGAACGATTGGACTTGCACTTCGAGCTTGACTTCCAGCTTGGCGCATTGAGCGTCGTCTGCTACTCGTAATTACTGAGTACGGGCGCAAATCACACACATGCCATGCCTCGTAAAGGTCGCCTCTACTTTCAAGATTTACCGATCTGGAAAAAAGTCCTTGTGGTTATTTACGCTTTGCAAACCGCACCGCAGCAGAACGACAGAAAGCCATGCACAACTATATGCTGCGCTGACCGCCACCGCATTCCGCTGACGAGCGGTTCGCCACAGGCGGCGCTGTTGGCTGAAGCGATGGTGGTGCCATACAACGGCCGCCCGGTACCTAACCACTCACCATCCCCCGGCCGGGTGTGTTAACGCCGCTGCCAATGAATGAGCTTCTGGCGGCTGCTCTCCATCTTTACTGACTAATCCGTCCGAGTGGGTATGGGTGAATAGGGGGTTGGTATGTTGAGCTCACCCACAAATCGATATCGATCAATCAATCAGCCAGTCAATCAATCGATTTATTTATTTATTTATTTATTTATTGATTGATTGATTGATTGATTGATTGATTGATTGATTGATTGATTGATTGATTGATTGATTGATTGATTGATTGATTGATTGATTGATTGATTGATTGATTGATTGATTGATTGATTGATTGATTGATTGATTGATTGATTGATTGTGGGGTTTAACGCGCCGAGGCTACACCTCTGCTGTGAGGCTCGCCGTAGCGGAATGCTCCGGATTAATCTCGACCACCTGGGGATCTTCAGCGTGCGCCGAAATCTCGATACACGGGCGTTTCGCTTTTCGCCTCCATCAGAAAATCGGCCACCGCGGGCGGGGTATAACCCGCGTCCTTGGCCTCAGCAGCACAACGCCATAGCCATTGAGCCACCGCGGCGGGTCCACTGCCAAATCGGGAGTGAGTAGTAAATCGTCCGTGGCCATCTCACGGCAGCTGATATCGTAATTGGGCAATCCCCTTGAATGAGTTCGTGTGAACTGTGGATCGGTATGTTTACATCGCAAATGAAAAGTGAGGAGTCGGATGATCGGACGGACGTGAGCTATTGACGGGGGGCGTCACCACTGAGTGGGTATGTTGGGCCTGGAGACATGTGGTGAAGATGAGACCGACTTTAAAGCTGGCACCCGCGGCATTCTGTTCCCCCGTTAGTGCAGGGCGGACACTTTCTGTTACACATAGCGACGCCTGGTGGTTAACTTCTAACACTGCCGCAATCTTCTTGATTATCTGCTCGAAAGACCTATCTGTGCGGCTCCCGTGGTCTTGGGAGTAGCGTCGCGGCTTCCAACGCGCAATTGCTGGGTTTTGAGCCCCAGTACATCTGCTTTTATTTCCGGGATTTTTCTATTGAGAAATGCTCCTTTAGACTTTATTCCACGCATTTTTTAGGGGGTTTAGAGTCGTTTTGGTCGCTTTATAGGTGCGGAGAGGAGCCTCTCACCGCGTTTCGTTAAAGTTCTGCATCGCACCGTAAGTGCCCGGCTTGCAGTGACTTGGGAAACGGAGTGTCGCCCAGGAAAATGCACGGAGTTCCCAGCCTTGCTCCAATTGGCGCCAGCCGCAAACCACGAGTCAAAGGAGGCGAACGAGGTCGAGCAAGACAAAAACTTAATCTTGCGCAAACCACCACCGGCTTCTCCGCTCCTACTGGGACGCCTTTTTCGTGGATGCGTGGATATTGTTGAACCAGCCGGGAACTCCTGACGGCTGCTGTCATCATCACTGACCTCTCACAGGGAATGTCATGATGCCGTCGCAGCCGGTGGAAATTCTTTTGACAAGAACGGGCTACGGGTGTCTAGGGGGGGGGGGGGGGGGTGCCTTTTTGCCAAGTGCACCAAATAATGCGTGAGTGACGCTCACGGGTGAATATCAGCCTGTACGTAATAAATCCAAAGCTTTGTTTTGAAATTACGGAGTTACCAGCTTGAGACCGTGAATTGAGATAATAGCGCTACATAATGTGTCATGTCCACGCGATCATTTTGCGTGTAGGCACGGAAATTACCATTTCACCTTCTAACATTCATGCCCTTATCTTCGCATTCAAATTGTTTTCGGTAGCACGTGTGCTGGCCGTATCGATTCTCCAGAAGATCATTCCCGAAGCCGTTAAGTGCGCGCGGCACATCGCTAAAGAATGCCAGGGTACGTCATCGAGAAAGCGTGAATGTGAATTTCGGGCCTCGCATTCACCATATCATTGTTGACGTCGAACTACTGCGCACCAGTTACAGTCTCCAGCACCGCGGCTTACGACGGTACCAAGCGCTGTCCCACGCTTATGACATGTTCAATAGCTATATTTGCATAGACAGACCCAGTGTCACTCACTATACGAAGTTACAGAGTATCGGCACTCTTTTCTCCTATCGTTCTGTGCCGCTGCCATGATCATTGGTCAGTTCGCATCACGTGACATTTGTATACACTGCGAAGGTTCATGGTAGTCGGTCAACTTCGGTAGACTTAGCTTGCCCTCCCTGCTCTGAGACTGCGCGCGACAGACGTCGTTCGGAATGCGAATAAAAAATCCCGCGTGTAACAGCATTTGAGCAGAAGTGCGTCCGAAGGTGCCGTATTGCTGCGTATTGGGCAGTGTTGTTTACAAATGACCTCGTCAAAGTTAGCGGTGAGGACGCAGAAGCGGCAATCTGGCAACAATGGTAAACAGCGAAACGGCCGCCGTTGCTGACTTGTGAGCCTCAGTTGCGGTACTCTGAAACCTTATCTAGTGACACTTAATTGGCAGACCTATGTATGGCACCTATTGCTACAGAGCCATTGATTGATTGATTGATCGATCGATTGATTGATTGATTGATCGATCGATCGATCGATTGATTGATTGATTGATTGATTGATTGATTGATTGATTGATTGATTGATTGATTGATTGATTGATTGATTGATGCTTTCATTCGATAGCCCATCGTACGAAGCCGCCAAATTAGCACGTTGCATTGTCAGAGCCATTCCACAGCTTCACGAGGCCGTGAAGACAAAATAAAAACTCGGTTCATTAAAAAGGCTGGTTTGTCCCGTTAACAATGCTACCTATCTTATCGCTAACGTGAAAGAAATAATTGAGATATTAACGAAAACAGATGAAGCAGTAAAGAGTAGACACGTGAATAGAACAGACAGACGCACACCAGCCAGGCCTCGCAGGACACTGATTCCAGGTAGGCTGAACAAGCGTGTGCCAGTCTGCTGGCTGGCGTAACTCGTGCCGTAAGACGAAGAGATGAAAGCGAAGAGGCGCACACGGTGTAGCGGAAAAGATGCCGGGAGGAGTAATCGGTGCCAAAATACAGACACCTAAAACGAAGAAAGAGATGTAAATACGATGTAGCAGTAAATAAGTTATAAATAATTATCGCCACACTTTCGCCTTCAAAGCACGGAAGCAGAATTCAGTGCCAGGGGAATTTTTCATTTCTTCCGTTTTTTTTTTTTTTTTTTTTTTTTTGGGGGGGGGGGGGGGGGGGGCAAGCGTCGTTCGTGGCTGGTGTGGAGCTGGGTGTGTTACCAAAGGCTAGGTCTTTCAAATTAAAAAACAAAGTTGTATTTTGTCTTCATGGCCCCTTTCAGTTCGATTCCTCGCCTAGGAGGAGATCCCGAGCTGTACAATGAAATGCTTCGTCGGGCGCCGCATTTTGCATGGCTTTGAAACTGCGGTGGGACAAAGGCGATGTGGCGCGCCGTAGTGGGGGTGCTCCGGATTAATTTTGACCACCCGGCGATCTTTAACGCGCGCCGAAATCTCGTACACACGGCCATTTTTGCTTTTCGCCTCCATCAGAAAAGCGGCCGCCGCGGCCGGGAATCGAACCCGCATCCTCGTGCTCAGCAGCGCAACGCCTTAGCCACTGAGCCACCACGGCGGGTTCTTTCGATAGCGTGTAAGCCCTTGCATCTGCATACCCTGATAAGGGGCACACATACGGGGTTCGGGCCTCCTCGAGACCTGCTCCCCCTTTTGTGGTTCCCAATCCTGGCTTGTTGGCAATGAAAAAGTTGCCTTTGCCGCATTGGTTTCTCTGCGTGACACGTGCCATAAATTAGAATTCTCATGGAAATAGGTTACACTTAGATACCTACTTAGAGACCTTATAGACACTTAGAGCTGTTCGTTGCGGCTAATTTTATCCAATAGAACGACACTGAAGCCGCTTTGTGCAAACATGCATGCTTTCCTTTTAAAACAATGCGCCGAACTAGACTTCACAAGGTGCGTAAAGCCCAAATGCGGACTCCGAAAATCTAAGCTACAAAGTTAGCGTCTAAAATATGAGCTGTGCGTTTGGCTGCCCTAACCACGGAATTTAGGGTGAAAGCCGCACGCGTTCCTGCTTAGGAAGCGTAGCCCAATACCCTACAGAGCGGGTATGTGTTACTCTGTGGGTGTACGTATTACTTTGCTAGAACAATGGCAGCAACTGTCGGGTACGCGTACACGGCAGCCGGAGTTTAGGAATAAAGCTTCGCTATGAGTCATTACTTTGCCAACCGGTACCCGCAGCCTCAAGTGCAATGTGTACATTCAGTACTTTTATTAAATGCAGAGGCTAACACCGCCTGATACAGCAAAACAACCACCATCACCACCACTACCAAATCCAAATTTGTAATACTGAAATAGCATCTAATCGCATCACAAACCAGCGTGGCTTCGCTGTCCTGTAGTTGGTAAGGCGCATGACGTCAGGCGTTTTCTCTTCTTCCGAGCTTTACAAATTAACTTGAGCTAAATAACCGAATAATTGTGGCCACTTGTGTTGACTTACGCAATGCATCTACAGCTAAGAATTCGAAAGTTTCAATTCACTGTGATCTTAGCCAAAAGGCTGAGTAGAGCACGTTAGAGATACCCGGGCGGTCACAATTAATCCGGAACGGCGCGCCTCATCGCCTGTGTAGCGTAGGCGTGTTAAACCCCACAATCAATCAATCAATCAATCAATCAATCAATCAATCAATCAATCAATCAATCAATCAATCAATCAATCAATCAATCAATCAATGAAAAGTTTCAATTCAGCGCCCCTTTGAAGTTATCTTTTCAAAAAAGCAAGTCGCATTCCCTATTGGAAACTGCGCGAAGCAGGCGGCTCGTATTCGGCGCCTAGCCGTACACCGCGTAGCCATGTGTACCCGGTGCAGGCTGGCCATGCACCACACGGAGTTTCCAGTCGGTGACTTTTCCTTCTGAACGTGACTACACGGGAAATGATCCCTTCACTGCTTCCCTGATAGATATACTTGGCTGAATCCGGCGGGCTTTTCCCCGTTCTTCAGCAACAGCCACCACTGACGCGCACCCGGCGGCCGCCCCGTGGACAGCCCAATGAACGCAGCCCTGCCGCACAGACAAGTCTCGACGAGCTGCGGAAGAAGCTGCACAAGAACGAGTTCCATGTCATTCGGGATGTTGAAACATTAAAAGGGAATAGTCAGTGGGCCGCGCTGCGGCTTAAAAAGGACGCCGTCACAGTCGTGCTCACTTCTCTACGTACGGAGGGACACCAGTGAGGTCGTAGACGCCCTGGGGCTATTGCACCACGCTACTGTGATTTCAAGTACTGAGGGCTGCACTACTGGCCGTTTATTTTTGTAAGGCTACACGTACTGCCCTTGAAATGGCAAAGAAACTTCCCGGGTTCGCTAGGGGCAACGTCTTCTCGTGTGTAAACACTCGTTCGAATGAATCTTGCTAGTGAAACGCAATGGCGAACGTAGAAATGCATGTGTGAGCTCTAACTTGTGCGCCGACATCCGTATGTATGCAGAAAATTTTAGCCGGGGGAAGCGGTGTCTTTTGCCGCGTGTGCATAATCGAGAAAGGGCGTTGTGCACAACCGCAAGCTGATGGCAATAGTAATTCGGTAACTGCCGTCGGGATGGGTCGCCCCGTTTAGAGTGAGGGTTTGCGGACAGCCAAAATGCCTTCGCGGGAACCCGGGGAGTGCAGTTTAGACTGGCTCTCGCATTTACTAAGGAATGGTGAAATAATAAAGCGCAACCGGGAAACATTTGTTAAAGGCGGTTAACTGCGCACTCGGAGAGACACACCTGAGTTTCCGGGCGGTGGCCCGTGCTTCGTGTTCTATTTAGAGACCTGAAGATATTCACCCAATTCCGAGTTCATTAGACATAATTTCGTCGTGCTCTCATAGAAATTAATCAAGAAAACACCCACTAAACATACTAAATAGTGCTATAGCTTTCGTTACTCAGCAAGCGATTGATTTGCCTCAAGTTTATTACCACCAAAAAACGCTCACCCGAGGCTAAATATTGGTATGTCAAAGCTATGGACCTCGGTCAAGGAGGCACGAAGAACGGTTTGCCGCCAAGAGGAAACGCGGCAACGAGAAAAGTGATATGCCGCGAGACGTCGCATGCGCCCCCTAGTGCACGCAGCCCCCGGAAAGGTTAATCATGCGTTTGGCGTCTAATGGGTTGCAACGGCAGCTGTTCTGTCGGTGCAGTATGCGTGTGGAGGCTGTGAATATGATAAATGGCGAGCTGTCTTCATCGGCGCTAATGGAACAGCGGGCTGTAAGTACTATATTAACAGAATTACTCAACAGCCAGCGAGGAACAGGGCATCCCGGTCGCCCCCCACACCCCCGTGCGTAGTGAAGTGATTATACGCCTCGAGCTTCGCGATCGCTGCGCCGCCTGCCGCGGCTTCTCCGCGGCGTTGACGGGATGTGCGCTGCGTGGCTGATGGGGGCTCGAGCTGTGTTTTGGTTCCGTTTCGCTTCTTTTCACCTTCCCGCGCCCGAAAAAAACCTGTTATGGTGACGTCTATAAGCAAAGAGTACGTTTAGGTCACCTAAAAAGCAGCTGCGTCTTCGTAGAGCACGCGATCGCCTGCAAGAGCTACCCGTGGACGCGGTTCTGCGCGCATCGCCGCCGCTCTTCCGGGCGTCGGCTACGGTAGCAGCATATCGCCCCTGTCACCTCCAAATACGTCAGGCACAAATGAATTCTACTGTCGCCTCGTTTGGACCTGATACTGGCACAGTGAGAGGTTGGCTTCATTTTGCCGCGTGGATAACGAATGCGGCTTCGTTTCGAATATATACTTCGCAAAAAAATATGTTTCGAGGATGTTATTAGCCAATCCCGGACATAACTTATGCATTTTATAAGAATATAAGCCATGCGAAAATGTTAAGTATATTTCAAGCCTACGTCGTTAAATATGTGCCCACACATGCCTTATAGCAAGAACCAAGGCAATCTAATATGAAACCACCGAAAAATACATGCCGTGCAAGTGCGGAAGAAAAATAATAGCTATAACGGAAATGAAAACAAAATACAATGCGGCCTCTGACATGCTAAAGACGTTCGTCAAAACTTCAGCCAGGTAGGGCTTACCAGACCAACTATACGCGCAATGCACCGCTATTTCGTGAGACATCGGTCGGGGGGGGGGGGGGGGAGCGGAGGGGGACGCTCTGTACAAATGCGGAGCGGAATCAAGCAAAGAACGTTTTGGTAATCACACACGCAAATCTCGCGTTCACTCTCGTTTTGTTTTTCGTCTACAACGAACACCTGATCGTTCGGCGGACGCATTTTTGGAAGTATACAGGTAGGCAGTTCGCATGCGATGAAAGAGTGGGGTATGTGATACGGCCCTCTGATCTCAGTTTCTCCTTTATTCTGCAGGCTTCCCGTGCCATGTGACGATATTTCGAAGAAGCGTTTAGTCGCGGACGCTGATTATATTCTAAGCCAGTCTGAGCGCTGGTCGCAGAGGATATATGTAGCAGACGAATGCTTGCAGGCGCTGACCTCACGACAAGACGACTCTTAGTCGCGTGCTGATCCCCGAGTATAATTCTGCATTATCCGTTGTACTTATGTTGAATATTCCTGAAATTAACACACACTGGCTTGTAAATGGTGGTGACCAATATCTGAAGTATATTATTGCCAAAAGTAACTGGCGTGCTGTCAGGTATGAGTGTTCCGCTGAATATATAAGCGCATAAAACTGATTTACGTCGTAGTCGTATACCCGTAGCATGAACATAAGAGGAACCGGGGTTATGGAGACACTGCTAGTAAATTCAGGGCAGTGTAACTACGATCAGGTCCATGCATACGTCGGTTCCGCGACGCTGGCCAGTGACACACACCTGGCGCTTAGACAGACCGAATATACCATACTAAGATCGCGTCAGAAACATTTACGCTCTCATAAACACAACCCATTTGCGAACAGAGTGACTGCTCTAAGTAAACATGGATTTCCAATGCCCGCAAACGTAAAATCTCAGTCGTGAACATGCCGCAAAAGCAGCGGCGACAGTGGGCAGCGGGACGGAGACTCCCGCGTCTGCTTTCGAAACGGGCCGCTAGGAGGATCTCAGTGGCGCCCCTACAGGCCGCGCTCGAGGCGTATAGCTCGGGAATAAAGACGAGACGTTTGTTTTAAATCTCTATCATTGAAATAGTTAAATCCTTATAAACGAATATAAACACTGATAACTGGGACTCAGTATTAGGTGTCCTCGAAAAATGTGCACAAGGCAGCTTACTCTCTTCTCTTCTGTTACAGTCGGATCGACGTGGACACGTGGTTTTTGTGGTTGTTATTATTATTATTATTATTATTATTATTATTATTATTATTATTATTATTATTATTATTATTATTATTATTATTATTATTATTATTATTATTATTATTATTGCCTCTTGAGTTTTCAGGACTGCTGTGCCTTGCAGATGGATGTGTCGGAATTATCGGTCTGGTGCAGCAAAAACTGTCTAATTTTAAATCCAGCTAAAACAAAGGTTGTCACGTACAGCCGGAAAACCCATCATCTACTGTTTTCCTACAGTATAGAGGGAGCTCCTTTGCAAAGGGTTGAGGAGATTAGGGACCTCGGAGTTCTTTTCGACAGTACCCTCTCTTTTTCTTCTCATATTAGGCTCATCACCCGGCGAGCGCTCCGAAGTCTTGGAAATGTGTGTCGGATTACAAAGGAATTCTCTTCTCCAGATCCATTTCTAATGCTATACAATGCAATATGTATCCCCCAGTTAGAATATGCTTCTGTTGCCTGGAACGGCATCTCCAAATCTAGTAGTGAATTAATAGAACGTGTGCAGAAGACGTTTTTATCCATATTTAAGCACCGTCATCACAATCCCAGTTTTCATCCTGATTCTGACTTACCCATAGTTACTTCCATCCCTTCCTTGACCTGCAGACGTATGCGTGCAGACCTTACATTTCTTCACAAAATTGTTCATGGTGACCTTTCTTGCGCGGACCTGCTTAACTGTTTAGAGTTTAGTGTTCCACATAGGCCCACCAGGTCGCATCGCCCTTTCTTGACCGCTGCGCGCAACTCCAATCATTCTCCTGTGCGCAGAATACAGAATTGCTACAACCGCTTCTCTGAACGCCTTGACATCTTTCAAAGATCCTTTACAATTTACCGTACTGCGCTGTTGAACACAGTATGTTAAACATCTATGATATCTCTGTCGTTCGTTTTTCTTTTTTTATTGCTGAAATTTGGTTTCTCTGCAGTCCTGTTTAACCAATATAGTTGCCTGTTTTTGAAACTGTTTACTTATCATGCTTGTCTTATCATTTGTCTCTATACTCTTGTCATTGTTTTTGTCGTCTTACTGTCAAACTTTGTTCTCTGCTTGTTGTGTATTCATTACAATAAGCTGAGCCACAAAGGCATCTTCTTTTTTCTTTTTTACCTGTACCCAGGCTCCGCCTGTGCTTTATTTTTGTAATTTTCGCTACTTCAATATGTGTGTGTCTTGTCGCTTGTTTGTTTCTTGCAATATGTTTCTTGTATTTTGTTTTCATGTAACTATCCGTGCGCCAGCACTCAGGCCTCTGGCTGTTCCTGGGCACGTAAATAAACATGATTGATTGATTGATTGATTGATTATTATTGTTATTATTATTATTGTTATTATTATTATTATTATTATTATTCTGGGTACAGATCCTGGGTACAGATCCAGATTATATTGCTATGTAAGTGTTAATGATCAAACATCATTTAGGTACAAAGCAACCAGTGGTGTACCCCAGGGCTCCGTTCTGGGCCCCCTTCTTTTTTCCATTTTCATTAACGATGTTGCTTCTGCCATTAAAAATTCTTCTTTTTTGTTGTATGCTGATGATGTGAAAATCTTCAGAGAAGTGCGTAATGTTCAGGACTGTAATTCTCTTCAGGCTGATATCGTGTCATTCCATCGTTGGTGCACCAAAAACGACTTAATTTTGAACCCCTCAAAAACGAAAGTTGTTTCCTATAGTAGGAAAACTCAACAGCTGCAATACTCCTATAAAATAGCAAGCACTGCACTGCCGAGGGTGACCGAAATTCGGGACTTGGGAGTACTATTTGATTCTTCACTGACTTTCTCTTCCCACGTTACACAAATTACCGGACGCTCTCTTCGATGTCTGGGTGCTGTCTGCAGGTATTCTAGAGAGTTTAAAAGTCCTCTTCCTTTCTTAAAGTTGTATTCGGCTCTGTGCTTACCTCTTCTCGAATACGGTTCTGTTGTTTGGAATGGAACTTGCAAGTCCAATAGTGACCGCATCGAAAGGGTTCAAAATAAGTTCCTTTCTATCTTTAGGCACCGTTTCCGTCATGTACAAGAAGACGCAAACGGCAGCACGTCTTGTCTCAAAAGTATTCCTTCCCTTTGGTGTCGACGAATGAGAGCTGACATTATCTTTCTTTATAAACTTCTTCATGGTGATATTTTGTGTGATGACTTGGTTGCACTTATCAATGTCAACTTGCCGAACAAACTTTTCCGAAGATTTCGAACTTTCAGAACAGATGCTTTAAGTAAACGATGCTCGTCCATCTGCAGAATACAATGTGCATATAATGAATATTCTGATCGTCTTGATATATTCCAGAGCTCTTTGTCTTTGTTCTCTAATGAATTGAAAACTGTTGTAGCTTAAGTGCCTTTATGTCATTTATGTGCCGTATTTCTGTTCCGTATTTATTTTATGCAAATCATCATCTTGCTTGTTTGTTTTTCACTTTTCCTGATTTTGTGTTGCTTGAATTTCTGTCGGTTTAAGTGTCAGTGCTTGTAACGCTGAACTTCGTTTTTCCATTTTGAAACTTCCTAACATTTTGTTACAAAACCTTTGTTTTATGTGTATAATCTATCTCCGTCATGTGCATTGAGTATTTGCTTGTGTATTTTCAATTTTTCACGTGCCTTCAACGTTTTGCTGGCCGGGTGTCATGGCTTCTAACACTAGGCTTCCTTTTTTTTTTTTTTTTTGCTGTTTTGCTGTTTTGCTTTCTGGGATCTCTGTAACTATTTTTATCTTATTGTTTCTTTCATATATACGGTTTTCTGTGTTGTGTTGTCTTGATTTTAGTTTGTTTTTATGAATGCTTGTATATGGTGTACCAGTACCAAGACCTTAGGGTTGTTCCTGGGCACCAAAAATAAAGGTTGATTGATTGATTGATTGATTGATTATTATTATTATTCGGCACTGTGCTTACCTCTTCTCGAATACGGTTCTGTTGTTTGGAATGAAACTTGCAAGTCCAATAGTGACCGCATCGAAAGGGTTCAAAATAAGTTCCTTTCTATCTTTAGGCACCGTTTCCCTCATGTACAAGAAGACGCAAACGGCAGCATGTCTTGTCTCAAAAGTATTCCTTTCCTTTGGTGTCGACGAATGAGAGCTGACATTATCTTTCTTTATAAACTTCTTCATGGTGATATTTTGTGTGATGACTTGGTTGCACTTATCAATGTCAACTTGCCGAACAAACTTTTCCGAAGATTTCGAACTTTCAGAACAGATGCTTTAAGTAAACGATGCTCGTCCATCTGCAGAATACAATGTACATATAATGAATATTCCGATCGTCTTGATATATTCCAGAGCTCTTTGTCTTTGTTCTCTAATGAATTGAAAACTGTTGTAGCTTAAGTGCCTTTATGTCATTTATGTGCCGTATTTCTGTTCCGTATTTATTTTATGCAAATCATCATCTTGCTTGTTTGTTTTTCACTTTTCCTGATTTTGTGTTGCTTGAATTTCTGTCGGTTTAAGTGTCAGTGCTTGTAACGCTGAACTTCGTTTTTCCATTTTGAAACTTCCTAACATTTTGTTACAAAACCTTTGTTTTATGTGTATAATCTATCTCCGTCATGTGCATTGAGTATTTGCTTGTGTATTTTCAATTTTTCACGTGCCTTCAACGTTTTTGCTGGCCGGGTGTCATGGCTTCTAACACTAGGCTTCCTTTTTTTTTATTTGCTGTTTTGCTGTTTTGCTTTCTGGGATCTCTGTAACTATTTTTACCTTATTGTTTCTTTCATATATATGGTTTTCTGTGTTGTGTTGTCTTGATTTTAGTTTGTTTTTATGAATGCTTGTATATGGTGTACCAGTACCGAGACCCTAGGGTTGTTCCTGGGCACCAAAAATAAAGGTTGATTGATTGATTGATTGATTATTCGTTGAATACCTTATTTAACTCGTTGCAGTATTTACCTAGTGAAGTGCTTGCAGTTTCTTTTTTTTTTTTTCGAATACATATTCTGATTTCAGCGTTGCTGTTACCATGAAACGTAAAATGACGGGAATCGAAAATAGCACGTTTGTCGGTTATTGATCAAACTGGCACAGTAAACACGCAAACAAATGGGCAAATGAGTGAGATATTGAGTCTACACTGGAACCCTGTCAATCAAGTCACGGCTATTTATTCCTATTGAAGGACACACGTTCATGAAATTAACTTAATTGTTTTTCACTGTATTGTTTTAAGTACACACTTAACAAACTCGAGTAATTCGCGTGTGTATACTCTACTGTGCGCGTTATTATTTCCCTTTCGACCCATCTTGTCTACCTCCAGAGCATAGACTTGGAGAGCCGGCCAAACTGATTCGTATTTATGCTGTCCTCAACCGGAGGAAAGCCTGAGAGAGCTGATGAAGAACAGATCAGGGATTTTTTCCGGTACCCCCTGCAGTTCTGTATTCTGCAGCCGGCTGTGTCACTGAAAATGCCGAACAGTTAGGTTTAAGTTTGAGAGTTGAAGTAATATCTTTAATTTCCTTGGACAAAGCAGCTCTACGGCGGTTAAGTAATTGCTAACCGCGGATTATCGGAAGCAGAAGAACTTTTCTGAAACTTCACGGCTTATCAAGGGTGTTCTGGCCTCCCTCCCTCCTTATTATTCAGTCGTAAAAAATCCTCGTGCGTTGTAGTTGCGTCAGCTAGTGCGTTCATGCAATACCAGTATGTTACGCGTTTAACAAACCACTATTTATTATTCCAAAATTCCTCAATTGGTTAAGGTGGGTAGACCGCACGGCAAACGAACCGAATTTGAAAATGATCAGTGACTCTGTCTTTACAACGCTTACTGGGGCGATCCGAAGCCTGCTGTTACGGGCTCGTAAGTTTTTGCATAAGTCATCAAAGCGTGTAGTGTGGACAGTATTGAAGCCGTAGTGTATAGACAGACATAGAATGCCGTCACTACTGAAAATGGCATTGCTAACACAGCTCAAAATAAACATTAGAAATAGTAAACACCGCTCAAATTAACGACAGCGCTGGTGACGGAGAACGTTAAAAGGAGCGTAAAGTCTGTCGCTGCCACATTTTCCGACGAAGTCGTCGCAATCAGTGCACCGAGGTTAGAAACCTAGTAAGACAGGGGAGGTTCGTCTTCGATTAGTGTCTTATATATTAACTAGTTGTGCGATCCTTCCAAGTTAAGGTCATAGAGCTTTGATGGGCTTTGAGTGCTCTGCTGACGAATTCTCACATTTTTGTGGGCATGCGCAGAACCGCTATGTAAAGCTTTGGTTCATTTTTGCAATGTGGACCACGAGGCCTGAAGCAAGAAGCACGTACGCGCTATTGGAGTCAACGGGGATGATGCTTGAACTGAGTGTGGGCGGCAGCCACGGGCTCTACAGCTCGTTGAGTTGTCGGCTTTGTCGCTTTGACACAGCCGGCCGCACCATGGGAGAAGGGTCTCACAGCCACGCCACATGTCGCGTCAGTAAATTCCTCCATAGACTCAAAAAGCCACTGCTCCTCGAGTAACCTCCCGAGAAAGACTTAATGGCGTCAGGCAACTGGCCTCGTACACGGAACTTCTGTGGGGTATCATTACTGCTATGAGGCCAAATTGTCTACGAACAGGCAGGGAGTTATTGTGCTCGAATTCTGTGATGATGGTTGTGTGGAATGCAGCCAACGAGTGCCGTTATAGCGCAGAAACACGTGCATAGCCAACGGTACAGGAAGCCTCGCGTTCTTCGTGAGCTGCTGGTTTGGAACGGGGACGGGAACACTTTTCGGGTGAGCGGCGCGTGGAAGTCCGTTTCTTGTGACTCGTGACGCCGTGTATCCGCCGGTGCTGCGGCCGCTTTTCAGCGCAGCTTCCAAGCGAGCGATGCAGTGAGCGCGTATTTTGCCGCCACGTTGCCCAAGCAGATCAGCACGTGGCATCCGCACACGGCGACAAAGCGCAATTGGGGCTTTCTTCCTCCACCTCCGCCACCGCGCGTGGCTGCCTTCGGCGAGCACGCGGCCTCCTCCACTGAAGCCGCAAAGCAGAAATAACGGCTTTCTGAAACTGGATTGCAATCCTGAAAGTGGCTTTTACCATTCATTATACTTTTTGCAGCTGGGAATCGTGGAATAAATGCTTAAGCCGCCCTGCTACACACCCAGTCCCTTCGAAGTCAGCGTCACAACTACACACACGTGCTTTGCTGAGCTTATGTTGTTCCATGCGCCATATGAGCAGTCCAATACTAATGTGATAATGCCTAAGGCTTTTTTATCAAATACCGGGCTGTGTAACCCTATGAAGCGCTGTATAGCAAGCTTGTGTAAGAGGGACTCACCTGTTCACATTCCTATGTTACTACTTCATGACACACGGGCTTAAAAACGCTTCATCGCGCACCAGTAGGAAAAATTTTGCAGATCCACGAAAAGGCCAAAAACGGCCTAGTTTACTTATTATGGAAATATGTCGCTTCTCTACTGAAATAAATAAAAACTCGCTTGCTACACAGCTAGTGCCGTCTAGTGAAAGTTGGATAAGCCAAAATGTGTTTCTTGTTTAATTTTTATTTCAGTAAATAAATTATATATTTCTAAAAGAAGCAAACTAGGCCGTTGGAAACATTCTCATGTATATGCAAAAAAAATGTATCTGTACACGATGCCTTTTAAGCCCGTGGGTCACGAATTAGCAAGTCCCGTAGGAATGTGGTCAGGTGAGTCCCCCTTAATGCCGGCTTCACTGCTACACACGTTCCTTCTGCTGGGAACACATTTGTTCAGAAGCCGTATAAGAGTTGTGACATGCAAACATGGAGGCCGTAAGGACTGTTACTATAACTTCGCGAGACCCCATTTATCCCTTTGATGTGCTGTACACCGGGTGCCTTGAAAGTCAGCTTCTTACAGTACACGAAAGCATTGCTCGGTAGGCTTTTTTTGTGTGTGCGGGAGTTCAAAGAGTGGTGTCAAAGTACGAGATCCGTAGCGCATTTTCTAGCACTTTTGTAAGCGGCGAAAGAGACGCATCAAAGCTTACAGGCGAACAGACAGGTTTCAACGTTCAGTCCACACACAGACATGCTTGATCGACCAGATTTAGGGGAAATCCCCAAGGTGGAGTATTTCCCCTAAATCTGGTGATCTCCCCCTAAATCTGGTCGATCGACACCTGTCCTTCACTTCAAGTTGTTGATCAATTCGCTCTCGCGCTACAAACGACGAGCCTCCTGGTTATTGGTAGAGCGACTTCTCCGGTTAAGCGGTGATCCCGGGTTCGAATCCTGGACCAGGACGAATTTTTCTCCAACTGCGAAGTTTCTGAGAAAACTGTATAGCTTTCGTTTGTAGCCGTTCGGCTGCGTTAAGGTGGATGTCAAAGTTTCCTTCGCAGACATGCTCAAGCGTTTAAAGCGTTTTTTGGTCTGCTTTTCCGCAGCGCACGCTGGTGACCGTTCGCTTAAGTAAGCCGATTTCACTAATAGCGAGATCTGACATTCGACTTCACGCAAGAATTTCATCTGCGGTGTGGCGGCAAAACGTCCTGTTTCAGTTGCTTAATGTCACAGCACCGCACTTTTTTTTCAGCCAAAGCGCACGCTGAGCTTGATTTGCTGTCTTGATTTTAATTAAATTGTGCATTCAAGTGCGTTGTGGTAAAACAGACCCACAGGGCCTTTTCTTGTTTTTTTCTGTTTTCTGTCGCGAACCATAGCGCCATGCATGAAGAGTCTTTTAATGTGATTAACGTATAAAGAGCTTCATTACCTCGGCTTGTTGAAGCCTCAAATTTGAAGTTCATGCAGAAGGAACGAGAAGTTCGCTGCTAAAATCATTCGAAAACAAGTCGGTTACGGATCAGGGCTTGACGGCAATATTTGGAAACGATTCCGGTGACCTCACCTCTCTAAGTAATATAATCTATTACTCCGTGAACGTTGTCCCCTGAAAGACAGCCGTTACTACCGGAAATCCACATGGACAGAACACGGCGCTGCTGTCGTGCTGCGTCTCGCAAACGGCGCAGATCCTCCAACTTCGATGTCACCGATGACGGGCAGAAACACGCCGATGAGCAGGGGTGATACGAGCCGGACAGAGCGACGAAGGACGCGTATACAACATGTGTAAGGCAAACGGCAGCGATGGCAGTGTTTTCACAGGAACCTTAGACAACCTGCGCTGTTCCAGCTTCAATCTCTTTCTCGTGTGCATGTTACCTTGCTTCTAACGCCAGCGTTAATGGTGTTACGTGAAATCGAATTTCCTGTAAGCATGTCGAAATATCCTCGCAATCTCTCTCTCGTCCTCTCTAGCACTCAGACGCACCCGGTGAGGGTAGCGCAGAAGCACCACAGCGCACCAATATCAATGGCAACACCTCTCGCTGCGCCAGTATGCGTGGGTGACGCCGCACAAACCTGGCGCCAAGGCGACGTCGAGGTGCGGCAGCCAGTGGCGCGCCGCTGTCGCTTTTCAAGGCTTGGAAACACTCGGACGCGCGCGGGTGTTTTCCATTTCGAAGCAACGGTGGGAGGAGAACCGCTTGCCGCTTTAGCAATTTTCTTGTTCACGGGGCAGCAAATTTCAAGCGATGCACCACGGAAAAAAATAATATAAAGCCAACGAATAACAAATCCCTCGGTCGGGCTGCGTGCACACAAATGAAAGGGAGAATAATGGGGTCGTGCGCTTTGCCTATTTTACTTAACCTTCCATAAATATTTAAAAAAAAAACCTTTTCCACGCTAGGAACAAGCTTGTGTTAGCACGAATTTTCAAAATTCTAACTTTAGAAAGAAACTACACCTTTTTACATATGATTAACATATGAACTGCACTCGGGAATGAGTAGTGTTTTATAGTACTCTAAAGCCCATTTCTGTTTTCGACGCGGGCTTCATATGCTCATATGTTTTACGGGAAATGTAGCTTTCCTTTCCTGTGCCCCTGTTCTGTAGGTGACCTGATATCCAGTTAATGTACTTGCGTTTTTCGCGACAGCTGTTCGCGGGAGCGTTTCCGGTGATTCTGCGCCGTAACTGCACGTTCCAGAGACTCCACTGCTGGCAATGGAATACACGTGCTGTTTCCGAAGCGTGAATGATATTACTCTCTACTCCGCGGACGCCTGCTGATGGCAGCGGGGAAGGGTTACATCCGGGTTCTGCTGTATTTACCCTGTCCCCCTTTCCGCTCATTATCGCGATAGTTTCGGCGCTTGACTTGAATAACACCACCTCAATGAAAAGAATAGGTATACGCGTAAAAGCTACGCCAGACCCGCCGCGGTGGCGCTGCTGAGCACAAGGTCGCGGTTTCGATTCCCGGCCGCGGCGGCCGCTTTTCATGATGGCGACGAAAAGCCAAAACGCCCCTGTGTACGAGATTTCAGCGCACGCTAAAGATCCCTAGGTGGTCAAAATTAATCCGGAGCCCTCCACTACGGCGCGCCTCATCGCCTGCGTTGCGTCGGCGCATTAAACCCTACAATCGATCAAAAGCTACGCCAATTGTTACACTTCGCGTTTACGCTGGTCTAATTAAAGCAAGTTTTTTTTTACCCAGATTAAGCCCGAAAGACATGCAGGAACTGTCGACGTTCACAGAGATCACCTCACAAACGAATAGATGAAAGCCTAATGGAGGCGACAAGCGGAGACGCCCGTGTGTTCGAGATTTCTGCCCACGTTAAAGATCCCCAGGTGGTGAAAATTATTCCGGTGCCCTACACTATACGGCGCGCCTCAT
The DNA here is from genome assembly GCF_048455015.1 of Haemaphysalis longicornis. Classification (NCBI taxonomy): domain Eukaryota; kingdom Metazoa; phylum Arthropoda; class Arachnida; order Ixodida; family Ixodidae; genus Haemaphysalis; species Haemaphysalis longicornis. The sequence continues at coordinate 62,334,975 of NW_027526203.1, forward strand.
CGACTGTGTAGCGTCGGCCCGTTAAACCTCATAATCAATCGATCGAATAGATGAAAGCCTATCATAATGCAGAAATGGATACTGTATCAGTATCTATTTCTGCAGTTAGGAAGGCAAGCAGCTCACCTTACCAACTGCGGCACGATAACCGCGGATTAAGGGGGTTTACTGACTGGTGTTAATATTTTTTGCACCTTCGTTGATGCGCATCCCACGTGGTTTGCGGGAAAAGCAGAAGGTTGGTGAACTATATAGCGTTTTCTGTGTGCCTTCAGTGTGAACCTAAACTGAAGATACTCTACGTTTCTCCTGAAAGAACTCATTGAAACTCCGCACCAAAGGAAATCCAGGTTTTTTGCGCTGATTTTTTTTTATTCGGGTGTTATATTGGTACTGATTCCGAAAAACTGGTCTATAGGCGAAATAGAGAAAGCAAACCAAACGGAGTTTTATTCTTTGTCCGTTCGATACCCGTCATGTATTTGCCCGAGCGTACACACACAACCCAATCTACAACCTGCCTGGCTTTACATCATCAAAGGCAGAGAAAAGAAAGACACTGCCTGCTATTCTGAATTCCTCCTCCACTCGAACCTCTGGAGGAGGAGATAGCTGAAAGCGATTTTTGCACGTAAAATAATTGCAGTTCAGACCAGTCGAGGAAACAGATGGAGGGAGTAGAGGACAAGCTCGGAATACGGCCGACTGTCTTTGAAAACTTTTAAATGCGAATGCATTTCTTAGTCGGGGGTTGTCGTGCTCCGTCGGCGTGCGCCTGCATTCCTCCAGCGCGAGCGCACGTGAGCGCGCGCCTCGTAGTTCTTTCTGCCTTCGTCGTCGTCGTCGTCGTAAATGCGAATGCATTTCTTAGTCGGGGGTTGTCGTGCTCCGTCGGCGTGCGCCCGCAGGTGTTATCTCTCCGCGCTCCTCCTCGCCCCTAGCAACAGCTGTGGCACGCCTAGCAACCGGAGCAGGTGGTAGCTCGGGCGGGAGTAGCGGAGGGCAAGGGGACAGGAGGAGCGCGCTCGGGCGTGTGAGGGCGCTCGCATTGCGGAGCTCGGGCGGAGTAGCGGAGAGTGAGTGGAGAGGAGGAGCGCGCTCGGGCGTGTGAGGGCGCTCGCATCGCGGAGCTCGGCGGGAGAGAGAGCTCGCGCGCGGGGCGGGCGTGTTGCGCGGGTCTCTCTCTCCTCTCCGCGTACCCTCTCTCCGCTCGCTGCGCTCGGAAATGTATATAAATGCAGTGGAGCGCACGCCTCTCTCCGTTACTGCTTGCCGCAGCGCACTCATCGGTGCACCCAATGCATTCGCATTTCCGCATGATCCCCTTCGGGGAGGTGGGGGGAGTTTTTTTCTTCGTTGTTGGTAGGCTGGTTGAGAATTGGGACGATGCGGCGCAGTTCGCAATGCCTGCCAACGCCGAGAAATCTGTATCAGGAGAAAACCGCACCTATCAAAAACGCCCGTGCGTCGAGATTTTGGCGCACGTTATCGCGTATCACGTGCTAAGGAACGCTTCAACGTCACGTGGTGTTGGGAGCCGATTCCCCTGTATACAGACTCCGCCGACGCTGGCTTTCTCGCTCAATGTGCTATTAAATGCTTGGACGTCAAGATTTTGCGGCATTTCATTCGCCAAAGGTACGACTGGGCTTTCGGGGAGCGTTAGAGCGTGTTGAAGAACCGAGGCGGGGGCCGCGGGACGTAGGTGATTTGTTTTAATGGCGGATGGGACTTTTTAATGATGGTGATACTATACAGCAGCTGCCAGTGGTCACCTCTTCGTCCTTTGAAATATTTTCAACATCCTCCCGGCCACGCGATTTGCACAGGAAGATGTTGAACATGACGGGAAGAATTAACCGTGTTTAGCGGTCATCTCGCATAGCTCTCTTCGATGCACCCATCAGTCCAAGTTCAAAATCATTATACAGTCCGTAGCACAAATCGATGTCACGTCCGTGGTAGCCGCACCGGGTTAGTCCCTGCTTTCGTTTCCACCGATGTTTCCTGCGTCTGTGAAACCTGTGCATCGCGGAATCTGAACAGGTTAATCGACTAGTTTGGACCGTCGTTCGTCCTGGATGACGACCTTGCAGTATTCGCACAAACATCATGCTGCATTGGCGTCGGGTTGACTGTCGGGTCCTAGAGAAATTCAGGTACCGGACGAGTATCTTGAGGTGTATACAGGTCCTTCTACGTGGGACTTTGTCTTGCCTTTTTGTTTTTCCTATCACTCTGTACTTGATCATGCGTTTCCGTTGAGCGTTATCTGTTTTACCTCTACATGCTTGTTGTAGGGTCGTCCAGCTTCGCCGTCGTCGTTTTGGCATCGGGGTATAAAATCTTCACGTTTTGCCGTAGTCAATAAAATCCCCTTTGAAGTCGTGTTTTCCGGGAGCGCGACATATACTTGAACGCTCGATGGTAAGCCTGAAACTGGGTCAATGTGTCGATGCTTCTGCAGTGTTCTTTGTTTCCTCTTTGGTGTTCCCTGAAGTCGCTCGTTGTACGCTGAGCACTTTTTATTCTCTTCAAAATCTTCCGCAGAAGACGACGTCTCTTTAGGGTATCTCCACTGTGGTGCCGTCACTTTTATCACTCGTTATACTCATTGAAGGTAATGAGCCGGTTCATTGTTTGCAGCGTCAACTGTGGAAAAAGGTCTGGTCAGTTCGTCTGGACGAGCATCAGGAGCGGCTGCCTGCACTTTATCAGTTGAGGCATTATGTTCGTCTTTGAAGGTACCAGCTCGTTCGTGACATGG
>NW_027526203.1:62337841-62380335 GCF_048455015.1 Haemaphysalis longicornis
CGGGAACAAACACTCCATTCTAAATTTTGTCAGCAGGATTGGACCTTCGAATTCTAATGATGCTTCATATTATTTCTCTAAATCGTCCAGTTCGACAAGCTCTTCAATTTCACCGTCCAGTTTCTTCAGGATTTCATATTTTTCTAATAAACTTTTTTTCAGGAACATTAGCTCACCGACTGATGATGTCTCGTCAGTCATGCGGGATTTAATGTCGTCGATCAGTGCTTTGACGTCCTGTCGGATTAGGCTTCTTGTTTGGCAAAGGCCTTGCAGGTCCATTCTCGACGTCGTTAATGTCTAGGTGGTCGTCGAGAAGGATCACGCTCGGTTGAATGTTGAAGCCGTTGTCCTTGATGTTGAAGCCGTTGTCGTTGTCTTTCAGTGGTCTACGCGAGACGTCCGCGGAGAATCGGTAAATCGTTGAGAGCGTGGGGTCCGCTGCCGGTCTGGCGCGTCCTCAAGTCCTTGTGTTTTCTCCGCGGACGCTTTCGGTCAATGGTCAGGAGCAGCAGTCTAGTCCCATCGTTGCGGTTACTCACGTCATCGTTTTGGGGCGGTCCGCAGACTTCGTTCTTCAACTGTGTAGTCCTTCTATCCTGGTCACGGCACCATTTTGCTGAAGAACCAAGGCGGGGACCGCGGGACGTGGGTGATTCGTTTTAATGGCGGATAGGACTTTTTAATGATGGTGATACTAGACAGCAGCTGCCAGTGGCCACCTCTTCTTCCTTTGAAATATTTTCAAACACCTTTATCTCATAAACTACGCATCCGTATACATTTTGATTGTTCGAACATGCGTTTACTTAGTGCGGCAAAAATAGCCGCATGGCTTCGTTCTTTGTTAGGGATTTCAGTCTTCGAAGGTTTGACGATCGATGGGACCCACTTTTGGCGAAGGTTTTGGCGCACTTTTAAAGCAGTTTTGGTGTTGGAAATCTTTCGCGCTTCTCTTAACTTTCTTTACGAAGGGATGGTAAATTGCACAGTAAAGCGGACACCAACGAGTCAAGGTATTGACAGTCACGCAATTCATCCGGCTGGCTTTGAGCAAGTTAGTGAGCGTGGTAGCGGACGACGAGGACTCGCCATGTGGCGCCAAGGTCACGTGGTCCTTCCGGGCTATTCCCGACCTTGTGCTGCACGGCGTGAAGGGCCTCTGGGACCTTGTGCGCCCATTGCTACGGAATCCAGCGCCGCAGTTGCGTCACGAGCATAGAGGCTACTCACGGCATCGCGCCCTCTCGCCTTGCCGCCAGGGCGAGGAAGCAGCTAATGACAGCTCTCTCTCTCTCTCTCTCTCTCTCTCTCTCTCTCTCTCTCTCTCTCTCTCTCTCTCTCTCTCTCTCTCTCTCTCTCTCTCTCTCTCTCTCTCTCTCTCTCTCTCTCTCTCTCTCTCTCCGCGCCTTTGTGAGACCAACGAAAAAGATGAAGCTGTTTCACTGCCAGCGAGGGAAAGGAAATACTGCCACTGCTACGATGTGTTAACTGTTGGACACTTTTTCCTATTAAGAGTGCGTTACGGTTCCTCGTCCACTCTCTCGGTGGCTGCGGCGGCATTCTTAATTCCCAGCAGCGTTACAAGGACACTGGCGCTCGAATTCAGAAAACGCGCGGCGGCACAGACAGGCCGCAAGTGGGCAACGTGATTCGCTGTATAAGCCATGGGCGTCCGACCATGGGGGAAGTGCGCCCAACAGGCGGGAAAAAGTAACGTGTTGATTTTACAGCGTAACTGAATGCCGCTACCACCCAATGGCTCAATCGTGGCCAGCTTCTGCGCGCCGGTACGCTTTGCAGCAAAGCCAACTTTCTCGCGAATGCTCTGCATCTTTCAGCGTCATGTACATATCGTCGAAAATAATCATTGTGCAATTGACCGCTGAGACGGCTTTATTATTGTGCCGCGTTTCTTTTTCGTTATTAGTCCACCGTGGAGTGTGCGTGCGTGCGTGCGTGTGTGTGTGCGTGTGTGTGTGTGTGTGTGTGTGAGAGAGAGAGAGAGAGAGAGAGAGAGAGAGAGAGAGAGAGAGAGAGAGAGAGAGAGAGAGAGAGGGAGAGAGATGAGGGACTTGTTGAGGAAATGCAGAAAGATAGGTCGGCAGTCTGCAACGCCAAAGGAAGCATTTTTTTACTACGGTAGCATTTTTTACTAGGTTAGTGAAGTTAATATTTTTAAATTTGCGTGGCAACCGAAGGAAGAAAACACGCGTGTAGAGTTGGGACCGAATCCACGCCTTTCGATTTGATCTCGAATGCCTTAAGACGAAAGGCGAACGCAGTCGCCCAGATGCCCCAATTGTTAAGGCATTCGAGATGAAATCGAAAGGCGTGGATAGGTCAGGAAAAACTGTTAAGGTGCGCATTTAATCCCTTGGCAAGAAACTGCAGCCCTCGACCTTGTCTTGTAAGCAGAAACAGTAATAAAGCAGATGACACGTGCAGAAAGACAGGCCGGTACCTCACGCTGTCCCATTCGCCCAGCGATCATCTTTTCTGCTTGTTCAACGCCGCCTGTATAAACATTGCCTAACGCGTGAGCGAAAAATGGCCAAACAGCCACTCTCCTGTTGCTCTCTGCTACCCTTCCCCGCTCCGTAGCCTTCCAGCGTGCTTCGTGTCCGCCAGCCAGCGCCGCTTCTCGGAAACTATGCAAAATAATGGAAAGTTTATTTAGCGTTCCCGAGGGGGCGCTCCTACGCCTTCTTGTTTTTCACCATGCCTGTCTGTCTTGGTCTGTCACTGATAAACTTCCTTTGTCACGAAGCAAAATCACTTGCGCTGCCGCAGGCTGATGCCGGCTTATCTTTGCGCGCTTATCTACTCTGATCACAGGCCCTGAAATTTTCTGAGTGGGGCATCCCACCTCTATCCCCTCCGCATTTAGGTATTGTTTTGACCCCGCTGTTCGCACTCCGCATCGGTACGCACGTCTAAAATTGAGGACTGTACTGTAGAAGCGCCCGGACAGCGTGGCGGGATCCCAGCTGCTTATCCTTTTGTTTCCTGTAATTTTCTGAAGTTTACAAGCACGTGATATTATTGGAAAGTAATCGTAGAAGTGAGCGCCTGAACGAAAAACGTGCGCGCAATTTTTTCTTCTCTAAAACTCCAGAAAGAAAAATATCAGTAAAATAATGGCTGCCCCATCCGAAAATATCGTTTTTCTGTTAGCTATATGTCTACCCGACAATCAGTATGTTCTTACACTATTTCAGTCCACCTCTGTCTTTATCTTTGGAAAAATGCAGCAAGTATGAAGCGAGCGACACGTTGAACGAGATCCCCCAGTGCGCCACAGAACTAGCGCCCCGTCGCGGCTAAGATGTAAGCGAAACGGCCCTTGAAGCCCAACAGGCAAGCTGACAGACACACGTCGTAGAAGTGGGTGCAGCGTTCGCGACTCGCGAGCAGTGACGTAAGGCGAGATGTCCGCCGGCACGCGCCACATAGCGGATCAGTGCCTGAACTAAGCGTCCCTACCCTTCCCATTGAAAAGCGCGCCACGCGTCAGGCAATGTTAATACAGGCGGCGTTGGCTTGTTCTACAGTTTTGTCGCTTTCAGATCTGCTTTTCTTCGAAGGTGCACTTGTACTGACTGTCCAATTCGCTACATTACTTCTACTACTACTCGTTTCGGAGGGGAGTACTGCTGTGGACGAATTAAAGAGCGTCTACCCAAAAAAGTCCCATCTCATGCTCTGCACGTCAAATTTCCCTTTCATTTTCTAACAGCATAATCTCTTATAAGATTCCGCATTGTACCACACGGAATGATGCCCTGGGGTTAGACGGTCGATGACATACTGATTGTAATTCACACATCCGGTATAGCTATCGCAAAACGAGTTGCAGTGGTCAGAACAATAATGCAGTGACTGAGCGTTAACTAAAGCTTACTTTTAACAAAAGTCTGGCTAACTCATTCGATAAGGTGACAGCTAACAAATTATTCAGGGTGACCAAATAATCTAATTCATTGGTAGTATTTATGTGCCTGTTGCAGGATTTTTCTGTTTTGTTACAAATATAAAAAATGTGCGCCTTTGGTATTCAGCGCTGGTATTTGAACGCGCCAGTACGCAGGCCTAAATTTAAGGCCTCAAGGTTAACGTGATGGGCGATTCCATAGCGACGATTGCGATTTCAACAAAAAAGGAAAGGACAGAAAATATATCCCACCATCATATCTCTTGGCGATGGGTTTATGAATAGTCGCTACGACAGCATAAAGTCTGGGCGAGAAAGTACGTGGTAAATCGTCGCCACTTCACCTGTTTTTCTAATAGCGTAATTGTTTAAAGGTTTCTTTGCAATTGCGCCATTGCCCTTGGGGAACAGCAGCATTTTGAATTTTTGTTTGTATTTTGATTTGACTGTCGTTTTAAACTACTAAATGTTTTTTTCCAATTTCCGAACCGGTATTTTTTCGGTTCGACACACTAATATATATATATATATATATAGTTTGAAAATAAAAACTCACTCAGAGCGCGAAAAGAATAAGGTTAGTAGAGACAGAGACAAACGAGAAAGACGTAGAAAATAGAAAAAGGTTTACTGACGTTTCAGGGAGAGGGCTCCCTTTCTTCAGAGTACCTGAAGAAAGGGAGCCCTCTCCCTTTTCTATTTTCTACGTCTTTCTCGTTTGTCTCTGTCTCTACTACCCTATATATATATATATATATATATATATATATATATATATATATATATATATATATATATATATATATATATATATATATATATATATATATATACATATGAACTGTTCAATTATTACATTCAAATAACCGATATAACTTCAATTTCCACACGTGTGGGAAGTTTTGTCTCAGCACGAATCCGCTGCTAATCCATTTTAGCCGCAAAAAAACACTAAGAAATATCCGCCGGTCGGCTTCGCTACAAGGCTCTCCAGAACAACACACAGACCAGAAAAAAATGAACCTGCGCAGGGAATTCAACGAAGCAAATGCATCCCTTTCGATGTTGTTCCTACGCAGATTCTTTTAACTCAAATCGCATGCTGGTCCTCGTCATTCACCGAATTCACACATTTGGTCGCGCTGGATGGTCGTTCTAGAGAGCTGCGGTGAAGCCGAGTAGCGGCTTTAGGGTGAGCGCCACCGTGAAACTGACAACCCCGTGTTTGTCTGCTAGAGTAAAAACCTAGTCCGTCCAGGTTTCATTAAGCTAATTAAATGATAAGTATCCTGAATCCCATATTACAAGCACTCGTGTTTTTATTTCTTGCGCTCCTTCGGACTGCGCCCTGAACACTGAGGAATGGCCGCAGGTCTGCTTCACCACAACGCTCTAGAACGACAAATCAGCGTGACAAAATGTGCCGATGTAACACTTGACCAGCCCCGACATGCAATTTCAGTAGAAAAATATAATCTGCGCAGAAAAAACAGCGCAAGGCGTGCATTTCTGCTGCTGTACCTCCGCAGATTCTATTTTTTTAGTTGACTAACTCGCATGCTCAGCCTCGTCATTCCTTAAAAGACTTTTTTTCCCTAGAAAACGTCACCGATAATTATACCACATAATAGTTTGTTGTTTTTATTATTAAGCCTATTTTTTTTTTGACGTCATAAAAGGGTGAAAGGAAAGTTCGCGCGGGAAGAGTGTATTTTTAAAGACGATAGTTTTTCTTGGGCTACTTGAACACGAAAATTTTGGTCTATCTGTCTGTCTGTCTGTCTGTCTGTCTGTCTGTAAGTCCGTCCATCCGTCCGTCCGTCCGTCCGTCCGTTCCTAGATTCAGCCGCCAGGCCAAAAGGTAAAGGTATTCCTAAATGAGTCGTTAATATTCTGGAGACGGTGTTCATACGTGTCATCATTGTTCAGCAAAAAGAAAACTTTAAGGCAGATGAGCGGCAAAAAAATTCCTACATATGTGGTGCTTGCAACGTTCTTATAGTTATAAATGCATGGATGCTTAATTGTTCCGAAAGGAAATTTAAAAAATGCGCATTGAAAACAATGTTTTGAAAAAAAAATACCGAAAGCGCCCTCTGGCGGCATTCCAAGAAGTCCAACAGTAGATGGCGCGAGCTGTGGAAGCGTGAAACTTGAACTGATGATTGATTGTGGGGTTTAACGTGCCGACGCTTCACATGCGATGAGGCGCGCCGTAGTGGAGGGCTGCCGATAAATTTTGACCACCTGGGGATCTTTAATGTGTGTCGAAATCTCGACCACACGGTCGTTTTTGCTTTTCGCCTCCATCAGAAAAGCGGCCGCCGCGGCCGGGAATCGAACCCGCGTCCTCGTGCACAACGCTTTAGCCACTGAGCCACCGCGGCTTTTTTAGGGGCGAAGCTCCTCTTGCTCGGGCCCTGTCCCGTCCCTCGTTGCTGCTGTACACGGCACCACGATGATGATTGTGACAGGATCCCCCTAGGGATTGGCCAACCAAACATTGGCCGAAGAGGTCAAAACGTTCAACGCGTTCGTTGCTACCCAACAAGGAGGAGAGGAAGAAGAAGAGGTTGTCGTTCGTCGCCTACGAGCTCAAGACACGTACCGGGGGTACGCGACACAAGACGGTCTTCAGAAGGCGACGGCCATGGTGGCTAAAATATCGCACACCGAATTAGCCAACTTACCCATGGAGATTGTCATCGTCCCAAACAAGCCCTACATAATCACCACAAACATCGACGTCGTCGACGGGCTTGTCAACGGAGCGGTGGTAAGCTTGACGTGTCGAGTCTTTATATGATGTGGGGGCGAATGTTTCATGGTTTTACCAATAAGCACTTTAGCTTCGCCCCTCTCATCATCATTCACTTCGTGGAGATGGCGGGATTTTTTATTATTATTACTGTTTTTCAAAAACACACGTCAAGTCAAGGATAGATTAAAAACCGTATATCATGCTTTGGCTTGCGGAAAAACTTCGAATAAACATCAAAAGTACACAGCTCTTCCAAAACTGGCAGTCATTCGTGGTCTGTGGTCTGGGTCTTGTGACTTGTGGATTTCGTACAGCACGGTTATACTTTGTGCGAAGTACTTGCTCACAGTGAGCGCTTCAGGATGGGCATGGCGTACTGCCGTCCTCGACCTCCAAATGGCATGCAGGCCTAGGGCCATGATAAGATCGCAGGGCACACTACTACCACTTTGTACAGACAGAAACCGCGTGCCATCTGGTGAAGTGAGCAGGTCTTTCTTTGAAGTCCCTTCTCGAATTGACTTGATAGAACCTCCGCTGTGCTTATCGCGGGAGGACCGAGACGGTAGGGGAAGAGCGTGAGAGGAGGGCGGGAAACTTAAGCGAGGTATTTGCTTGGCAGGCGCGGGAAAAGACTATCGTCTTTCGACGACATTGGCAGCAAAGCGAGCAGATACGGTGGCCATTTCTGTTTATTTTTAGAATAGCAGCGTATAAGTAAGTTTTAATAGCAAATAGCTAATAAAACGGCGTCTTAAAAAGAGTTTTAGTTTTCCCATTAAAGATTTGCGCCTCGTGAAAGCGCGGAAGAACGGCACCGCGTGACCGATTCTTGCCATTTCTTATTAAAAACCTCACGAGAAAATATTCACGCTTCTCACGGTTTCCTCATCTTCCCGTACTACTTCATCAAGTACAAGCGATTCTTTCTCGAAGGAAGTAACTGAGGCACTTTACAATCGCTCCGGAAAATAAATGGTGCAAGATCTCTCAGAATGGTCGATTGGTGTAAACAGAACAGAACAGAACAGGTCGATTGGTGTAAACAGCTGCACACCCAGTTTCTTTAGGGCCGGCTTCGCTGCTGGGCCAATTGCGCTGCTAGGAGTTACAATTTGCAGCAGGCAATGTAAGGAGGCTTATAATGAAGTATGAAGGCCGCATAATACGCCATACACAGTTTTTTAAAGTCAGCTCCACTGTTATACACCAATGCATTGCTGGCGCAGAGTGTCAGGCGTTGTTTTCTGCTCTTGGTGTCAAAGACGGTGCGCCATTGTGCGAAAAACCGGGGTTGTCATCTGGCACAGAAAACTGACGCAGCTGTAAAAGTACAAATAAAAAAAACTCATCAAATTGTCGGAATTTGTGCCAAGTGCGTACGTGGAATAATTTCAACAAAGCAAATAATTTCGGCAAAGCAAACCATGGGTTGTTTTGTCGAAATTATTTAGACTACTTATTTACTGAATTATTTATTTAAATTCTCTAGGCACGTAGACGACTTCCTCGTCTTATACAACACAACCGTAGACGCTCCACCAAACCGTTGCTTGTACACAGTCCTCAAAGCCTTCAAGGAATGCTGTCCCGGTCTCTCCTTCACACACGACCTTCCCGAAAACGCGTCCATCAGATTTCTGGGCACCGTCATTCACTTCCGGGAGCACCACACCTGCTGGAGGTACGACCCCCGTTCCTCCAAATCCCTTCTTCCACACGCGTCTGGTAACCCCAAGACTGCGAAGAGAGCAGTGACCCCCACAGCCTTGCTATCGGCAGTCAAAAAATCCTGTCCGCACCAGATGGCCACCAGCTTCGAGAAACAGGCAAGTCGCCTTCAGAACGCCGGCTACCCGAAAAGCTTGCTAAGGCCTGTTGGCGAAACACTCCTGCAGACAACAAAGGGAAAGGAGAAGAGATGGCCTCGTCAACCCACTAAAGAGAACAGAAGACGTCAGTTTTGCCATCCGTACATGGATTCTCCCAGGTCATAAAAAAAGTGGCGACAAGACATGGCGTCAAGGTTGCCTTTTTCCGCACCCAACAAGGCTTACGGCATGTGCCGTTAGGTGAACAGGTGCTCACGGAGGTCAGTTTGCGACAAAAACACCGCACAAGATACGCCGAGTGCAGCAAAAGTGTGGTACATAAAATTCCCCTGAGGTGCGGGTATTTTTACATCGGACAAATAGGCCGTTGCCTGAACGACAGGGCCCGAGAGCATGCCGCATCGCTCCAAGCAACCCCTTCCGGCCACCTTGCTAACCACGTTCGAGAGTGCCACTGTGAAGCCTACGTGCACGAAATCGCCGTTACCGGAAGGAATAAAAGCAAGATCGGGCGACAATTAGTAGAAGCTTTGGTGATAGACGAAGGTGGAGATGACTGCGTCAGAGTGCCGTCTGGGGCCATGTCAAGCATTGAAAAACAGTTTCTGAGCATCGATCTTCGCTAATCATATCAATGACCGGCCGGAACAATTTTGTGTGTTTTTGTAGTTTTGTATGCGTTAATATCTGTGTTTCCCTTAGTAAAAATTTCAGTTGTTATTCAGCGGTGTGTCGCGTTTCTCCCTCTTCCTTCGTGTTCGTGTACTTTCAAGCTGATTTCCGTCGAATAGTAGCACATAACAGAGCTATTCTACAAGTAGTGATCGCATTAAAAGAGCGCGAAGTATACCTGCCGCCTTCTCAATATACTTTGTGCGCGCGTGTTAGTGTGTGTCCTATAGCGCCAACTTCCGATGCACGAGTGAAAAGCTTTCTCATTCCCACACTTAAACCGTCTTAAGCGTCCTACTGAATTTACTTTTATTGATTTCATTTTTCCTTACTGATTCCGATAGTATCAACCACCTACAGTTGCACTATTACAGCAATTACTTGTGCGTACTTCACCATCTAGGCGTTTGTTTGTATATATATACGCGGTGACGGCAAAAGAGTCGCGCTTTTTTCTGTGGGGTACTCTACAAGGAGTGCTTCGTTCCAAGGAAGTGAAACAGCGCACGAGTGATTCGCTGCTCGAAACACAAGCGGGAAAATTTGTGAGGAACGTGCTGACCATCTCCTACAATCTTAATGGCCGCGTAACGTGCCGAAACAATGTCAAAATAACGAGAGATGTCACTAAGGGAGTAAAAGGAGTAATCTGGAGTAATAGGACCACCTGGGGCTCTCTGACGGACGTCTCACTTTTCGTCTAGTACGGCCGCCGCCGAAACCGGCATTTGAACACGACCTCTCTGTGCTGCTGCCCGACGGCGCCGTGGGAGGTTCCCGTTTGAACCCATTCCCATTTCACCCTTCCCGCTTGTTCCATCCCGTTTAAACCCGACGCAAAACGACCTTCCCGTTTCGCCCTTTCCCAATTGGCCCGTTCCCGTTTGAACCCGTTCCCATTTCAACCTTCCCGTTTGTTCCTTCCCATTTCAACCCGGGGCGAAAGAACCTTTCCGTTTTGTATTTTCTTATTTATCCCGTTCCCGGAATAACGTACCCAGTTTATCAAACGTTATAAAAACATTTTCATATTGTTTGCAATTTATTTCCGTTTGTTCACACCGCTGCGATAGCATGCTTAGTACATCCAGAGTCCTTGACTGCTTTTCAAACCTGGGCTTCACTTTTTGAATCTAGAGGGACGACGACATTTGGTTACAATTCGTCATACCAATTAACAAATCTTTTAAATTAACAAAGCCTAACAAACAAATTAATAATTAGCAAATTAATAAACAACTCTTCTAAATTAACAAACAAATCTTTTAAATCAACAAACCAAAAAACGATAAAATCAAGAAGCCCAGAAAAGTGCCGCGGAAGCACAAAAAAAAATCGAAAAAATACCCTCTCTTTGAAAGAAATCGTATTTCGTGGACTAACACATTTAATCGTTATAATAACGCAAGTGCACATCAATCTCGAAAAGAAACAGATGAAAACTATAAAAGATAAAAAGACGAATAAAAATAAAGTAACCCTATGTATTTGGATACATAGCTACATCTATAGCTATAAGAAATCGCAGTCATGAAAAGCGGCGAAAATTATAAACTTAGCTTTGCGTTTTATTGATTCTGTTTATTCCCACCACTCTAGCGTAATCAATTTGCATAATAGGGCAAACTTTCAAAAACTTAAGCAGCGCAGGGTCGACTCTAGCGTAAATTTTCTTTACTTCAGAAACTTGAAATTGTCGCGGGAATACTACCTCCAAGGGCCTTTCAGACGTTCAGCGAGAAGACATCATAGTAAGACTATTAGGCAGCCAATCAGTTGAATTACTATTCGAAAGTTTTCTTTGTTTCCTCGTGCAATTTCTTACTGGAATAAGTTAACTGAACGAACAGCGAACTCGGTATCGTTAGAAGTATTTTCCCCACGTATTGTAAATATGTATTCTGGTTGAATCGTCGTATTTTAAAATTGGAATAGTACATTACGAATGCATATCCTTGTTCGGACCCCTTTGCGTCTATTACATATTTATGTCTTTTATTTATTTGTGTGGGGCGTTTTTAAACTACGCCAACCAATACTGATGTGTTTTTATGTTCACTCCTGCATGAGCCCGACCATGCCGTAAAGTATCGGTAAATAAATAAAAATATCTGCCAATTACTCACGTAGGAAAGGCATTAGCAGCCAATTCTCAGATTTCCGGACATGTTTTTTCCTTTTTTAAAGTCTCTCCTACGGACATCTTTGATATATAAATCTCTCGAACCCGAAGACAAAGCTACACTCCAAACAATGAGCATAAGAGCGGCTGATAAATAAATTTCAGCCGCACGTACGAACACCAACTGCAGAAAAATCCAATGCGTGCATTACTCAAGATATTGGGTATCTTTATAGTACACTTTCGTCGCTACAAATTTTGTGTCAAGAGGGCAGTATCGGCCTAAGGCATTCGGAAACTTTTATCGGCCGGAAATATCGGTCGATTCCGGAAAATGTGGTGCATACAAGTTTTTAGTGCATGACCCGTTGCTTGTAAGCACATTTTGGGGAACAGTTTCGAAGACGGTAACGCATATTTTCAGAAATTCAAATGGGTTGCAACGATGCGGGTTCAAATGAGAAGAGCGCTTGCTTTGGAAGCGGGTTGTAACGGGAAGGGCGTTTTGGGAACGGGCTGAAACAGGAAGCGCCCAAACGGGAAGGTCGTTTCGGGAACGGGCGCACACGGGACGGGTCAAGCGGGAAGGGCGTTTCGGGAATGGGTTCAAACGGGAAGGGGTCAAACGGGAATGGGTTCTTTCGGGCTACACCCGGCGCCGTGGCCACCGAGTCACCACTACAGGAAGAGATGGCTCAACCTGGAGTGGGCCAGCGCGTACAATGATAAAAGTTGTTCGCACGTACGATACCGTACGTGACTAGCCGGCGCTTTGGCTATCAGTTCGCGTTTCGTGAAAAATCTGAACGCTCCCGGGCGCTGGTCACTTGCAGGTTGTTCTGGCGATATAATAAGTGAGAGCAGCTTCGTTAATTTGCCCCCAGCATATCACCACGTGAGATACGGTTACGGGTTGCTACGACATGCAAATTAAGCAAGGGAGGTACGGTTGACCTTAACCTGAGCTGATGTTTTTTCACGGTAAGGGAGGTTGAGCGCGAAGCTTATGCTAGCAAATGAGATTAAAAATAAGTATGTTTATTTTTTTTTTTTTGCGCCATTTTCCACCTTCTGGCTATCTTTATTGTGCACCAGGAAATGAAGCATGTATTTGAAACAAAACACCCTCTAAGCCTGTGCGCGGTTTTTTTATTTTATTAATTTTTATTCATCTTATTTTCATATCTTAAGGACCTGGGAGGGAATTACATAGAGGGGATTAGGAAGATATTCAACCACTGCACAATACATTAAATGTTGCCACACATTATTATGTAAAGCTTAAAATGTAGAAGCGCATGAAAACTACACACAACAGAGGTAATAAGGGGAAAATACATGCATATAGATGTTAATTTAATGTATATTCAACAACGACCTTATTTTTAAGTGCGCATATAATGCATACGCGCCGTATGTTTACTTGCAATTTCTTTAGACCAGCTAGTCTTCGCTTCCGTGTTCATCCGGCGGGCACTTTGACAGTTAAACATTGCGAATGAACCGCTGCAGCGCTCAGCACGAGCCACAAAAAATGGCTTCCTCAGATTATTGAGCGATCATTTTGCAGGTTGCTGCCACTTGCGGCCGGCTTCTAAATATGAACAGGAAAAGTCTCTGTTCTGCATCCATCGACTTCATTTCGGCTTTGACTAAAGGAATGCTTTGAAACTGCCACCGGCCGTTTTAAATGACTGACTTCGATGGTGAGGTGTAGCCAGGGAGAGGTTGAGGGGAAGGCGATGAAATGAGCTCGGTTGATGTTGAGCCGAGCTAGGCCAAGCATGCCGCAAACCTTAATGGTCACACTGAGGTTGAGGTGAGGTTGAAAACACTAAGTAAAGTTCGAGGCGAGGTGAATGGCAGCGAGGTCGTTTGCCCACCTCTCGCGGTAGTAACGAATACGCGGGCATGGCCGATGTGGGGAGGCTTAATAACGAAAAATATGAAGTTGGTCTAGATACACTGCTATCGTTTGAGGATTGGAAAAGAAGTCACGAAGAGGGACTGACTAAAAAAAGTGGCAAAGTGAACACAGTTTTAGGGGATGCACTACTGGGCGTGAATAAGCTACATCACACCAAATCAGCTACCTGGGGATGCACTACTGGGCGTGAATAAGCTACATCACACCAAATCAGCTACCTGAAACGCGCAATCAGAGAAGGGAGCAAGACACAGCGAAATAGAAAATATGCATAAATATATATATAATATTGGAGAGCCAAAGTAGTTCCAGAACGTCGGTAATGTCCCAGATAGAGTGAATGAAAAACGTGACTGCCTGCACCATTGGCTTCTCCGCGGTACTTGATCTGTTCGGCAGTGAAGCATGCAGCCAAGGGCGAGAAAAAAAAAAAGGAGGATGACCGTTGGAGGCTGGTGGGTGTCCTTTGTAGGAAAGCAGGCGTAGCCAACTCGGAGGAAAACGCGAATAAGCGAAATGAGGGCGGCGGGAAGTGGTGCCGACGTATCTGGAAGGGCGTGTGCGAGCCGCATCGGCCGCGGAAGTTTACGAGGGTCGAAGTGAAACAAATATAGCCCATGGAAACATACTGCTGCGCTATCTGTCGGCCCGGCTTGTCTTCGGTCTCCTGGCGCCGGGTGCGCACCAAGAAAAATCCACTGCATAAAGAAACAAAAAAACAAAACTGATGAGAGAGAGAGAGAGAGAGAGAGAGAGAGAGAGAGAGAGAGAGAGAGGGAGAGACACCCCCCCCCCCCCTACCCTTCTTTTAGGGGCGAAGCCCCTTAGTGGCTGAGGCCGTTGGCGTCTCCTGTCGGAGCCGTCGTAATCGTCGTCTCATGTAGTCACGGTACTAAAACACGGGGACACTCGTTTACGCCTCGCGCTAAAGCGTTTCGTGCTTCAAAGACACGAGACTTTTAGAGCAAAGCTGAATAGCTCTACCCCAACAGTTTCATCTCCGTTGGCAAAAATGCCAAGGCGCCAAGAATACCTCCCCAGGTTTCACGTTAGTGGAGATGTACCGGGATTTTTCCGTGCTCTTTCGTGCTGTGCACCACAGGGCTCGTGGCTATAGCGCGGACGCTGACGACCGCTCCCGCCCATTTGCCATGCAGGCCGGGCGTTCGACATCACGTACGTGCGGCTCAAGTTCCACTCGATGCGGCCCGAGAGCTTCGCCATCTACAAGAGGACGCGGCCCGGCTCCCCGTGGGTGCCGTACCAGTACTACAGCTCGACGTGCCACGACACGTACGGCCTGCGGCCCAGCACGTATGCGACGCACGCCGACGAGACGCGCGCGCTGTGCACGGGCGAGTACAGCGGCCTGTCGCCGCTGTCGGGAGGCAACGTGGCCTTCTCGACGCTCGAGGGACGCCCATCGGCCTTCCACTTCGAGAACAGCAAGCTCCTGCAGGTGGGCCTCTCCATGTTCTCTCTCAGCGTCGCTGCGGCGCCTATTCGGGTACACCTCTGGCAGGAAGAACTTGCCACGCTGCTCAAAGATGACCCTCAGCCTCCTCAGGTCATATAGTTTCATACTAACACATACTAGAGGGAAATCTGGCGCCACTGTCTAGGGAGCCGCGCTTCATCGAGCGTTCCGTTATAGTGAACTAGTATTCTAGTTCACTATTGTTCCGTCCTGTACCGGGCAGGGGGGCAGGCACGTTTCACTCGTCCTTGGTATGGCTAGAGTCCTTCAATGCTTTACTGGTCACGAAACTTTGGCGCTCGTTTCATATAGGGACCGCGCGCGCCACTACAGGCGCCACCGCCGCACGAAGGTCATCCAGCCGCCGCTTTCTCTTGGCGTGCAATAGAGTTCCTGTACATGCTCCCTACGGGAGTATATAGGGAGCATATACAGGAACTCTAGCGTGCAAACGCTCGCTGCTTTTGGTGTCTGCGCGCTGATTAAGTGTTTTTTTTTTTTTCGTAGTAGTTAGCGATGGATAGTCCATTCATCACCTGCCTTCAATGGGTTTTATTTTTCGTAGTAAAATACCCTAGACTTCGGCCGCGAACGGCAACGGCTTCTGCGCGTGCTCTGGCACAAGCGCTGCGCCGTCGTGTTTTCGGATTTTTAAATCTCTATTTCTTCTTTTCTTAAAGCAATGTAAATACCACACATGCGGTAGCTGCGTAGTCACGGACTGCTGCGGGCCTATCTATAATACAATAAAAAAAAGCTGAAAGAAACCAAGTACGCGTCGTTCAGGCTACGCTTGCTCTGGAATGCACAAAACACTAAAAGAGATAGCCCAATAGTATTGTCGTTTCAATGAGTGGGTACATACTTGAGAACATCTAAAAACCCTGCAGAAACGCGAAGGATCAAAAACACGAAGAGATATATGTTGCACCATGTGTTTTTCTGCTTCCACGCTTTGCAATCCTTGCAAAAACAGGAAGCGAAAAAAGAACAATAAAACTGATTTTATCACACGCAACAAAAATTCACTGTTACGAAGGGAGACAAAAGAGCGTGGTCCAGCGTACAAAAATTTATTTTTTCACGCTGCGATGTGGAGCACACGGAGGAAACAGAATATTGCCACGTAGCCAAGAACGACGCAAAGCTTTTCTGAACGCAGCGAGCTAGCGAGCTCCTGTTCTACAGAAGACTAGAATGAAACACAAACGTCGAAGAAGCAGTCCGCAGTGTGACGTGCACAGAAGAACGTCAATAAAGTGAGTTGCGCGGCGTTTGCTATGCATGCATTACTCTGGGAACGTTATTAATTTCAGATCCATGGAAATGGGATCGAGAACATTGTCGAAGAAACAAAAAATCAAGTTGGCGACAAGGTGGCACCCTTTTCATATCAAACAATATTGCCCGACGGGACGTAGGACAAAAAGAGCAAACGGGCGCTCCGGTTGAAACGCCAGATAAGAAACCGGAATCGGCCACGCGCGGTTACAAAACAAACAAGACGAACCCTAAGGGATAATTCGCGGAAATATGAAAAGTGAAAGCACAAGGACGTCACAAAGCTTTTTTACACGCGAGCCTGAGCGCAAGGTAATACAAGTTTGCAAACAGGTAATGAAGCACCGCAACAACCTGACTGATATGACAAAAATCCTGCTTTAAAGGAGCCATGAAGAGAAAACAAAAGTTTGTTTTATTCGAAAGATTAGGTGTTATAGTACCCTAAGCGCTTTCCCGGAAGCAAATGATGCTTTATTCACTGAGAAATAAGGCAATTTAAGCCAAATTTTTAAATCTCCCGCTAAATTGCACATTTCGTGACGTGACCAATGGCGTCATACGAGCCGGTCCATGAAACAGATACTTAGTATGTCGACTCCATATAGCACCCACACGCGGGAATCAAACAGGAACCGCAACTCGGGCAGAAACAGACACGGCGACCATTTTAAAAATACTAGTAAAACCTAGTGCACCCGCAGCCCTGGTCATGGAATCGCCTGATCGGGAGAACAAAACTCTCGCCAAGAAGTTCGGGCTTGCGTTTAACAACCTCACGCCACTCGAACGCTCAATGCTTCTAAGTGTACGAGCGGCAGGAGTTGTGGGATACGCGGATGGACCGGAAAGCGACCATTCCGCGATAGCCACAACAGACGAACGCCCAGCCGTCGGCACCGCGGACTCGTCAGCCCCGTCGCGACGGACGAATTCAGACTGGTATGTATGTGCCGTATTTTTATTACGGTTAATAATAGTTCAATTTCAGTAGCAGTATCGCTTATGCCAGTTGGCCGGCGTCGTGTATGGAAAGCCGTTCGCGCGACCTCTCTGCTCCGACCAGAAAGATACGAGCGTCAATGCACGGTGTGTACGGCATTTTTTCCCCCAAGGTCAGAGCGCTTTGACGGCGATTTGACGAAGTCGGCGACGAGCGACAGCATGTCCCAGGAGTGAGCTTACGTAAGGGTCCCTGCCGTAATCACTTCCTCGGAAATGAAGCGAGCGCACTCGTACTTCCTTTAGCTGCCTTTCTCCTCCGTTTGCAAAGTTCACAAAACGTAGCCCCTTGCTTCGCCGAGGTTCGTCGTTGGGCAGCACATGAAAGGAGATCTCTTCACTGGCGGGGATGTCGCCATAGGCGTGCGCACAGGGGGGGCAGGTGGGGCGGCCGACCCCCTAATCATCTGAAGGGGGGCGTCAAATTTGCCCCATACCTTGCCGATGTCACACATGAAAGTAAAAATTTCTGCTCAGAGATATTTTGTATGTGTTGCAATTCCATCGCACTGAAATAAAAATTCTATGACCATCCCTCTTTGCACTGCGTTCGCAACACTAGGCCTTCAGTGGGAAGAGGTCGGGAGTTGCTGTAAGAAGTGGGGGGGCGCAGCGGTAAGACTTTGCCCCCCCTAATCGAGAACTCTGCGCACGCCTATGGATGTCGCACTCCCTAGACGATTTGCCCGTACTACATGGGCATTGCAAAACGCAGCAACGAAATTTCATTGTAAAGTACTCGAACAAACTGAAGCTTTTAGTGGTTTAAACTGGAAACGAGCTCGTAACGACAGCAGCAAGCCAACACAATTCCGAAACTGCGACGACTGTCACTATCTCGTCGCTGCTTGCTGTTCCTTACTCCCCTCGTTTCTATTTTTACCTTTGCTGGTTGGCGATATGACGGCCAACCTTCTGTGAAGGGATTACGATACCAAGCAAGGTCGCGGCTGTGCGTGCTGGGACGGTTCGTTGGCCCCGAAGAGCCTCGAACCCGAAAATTCGTCTGCGCGACGGTGGCGACGGCGAAATGTCGAGGTCGGCTGGCGGTAGTTTCGTACGCATTGGCGTACACGCTCGCGTGTTTATTCGGAACTTCAACCGTTTACTTCACCATTCTTAGTGTCATAAAAGGAATGTGCAGTATTTAACGGGCATATAGCTCACTATGCAAACTGGTAAGCCCTGCCTAACTTGTGTTTGATTTTGCCGGCCTCCGCCAATCGCAGAGCATTCTCGTGTGACATCATAGGTTCTGTTGCGGGAAATGAGCTGGTGGGTCGCATGGTCATTCCCTTTTTTCCTAATTATGTAGCTTATTTGAGCGAAATTTGTGTTAAAAGTGGTGTCAGTATGGTTCTAACGAGGCAATCTTTCGAATTAACCAAACTTGTGTTTTCTCTTCATGGCTCCTTTAAGTTAGCCTTGTAGAATTCTAGGTCCACGATGCTCTCAAAAGGGTACATTGCTTTTTCCATTCTCACACACAGTGCATTTCCACGCACTGTCACACACTTATAATCGAAGCTGAAATCTCCCGTTTCTTGCCTTGGAATGGCGCGCTTCCATTTCTCTCGCAGCTCCCCGTCGCTCGGTCAACAGAACAAGGAAACATTTTCTGTGGTATCGTTGTACAAGGAACGACACCCCGGGACGGAACACATGTTAGGCATCGTCGTTGCACTACTTAAGTCGCATCAAAAGAGCGCGAGATGCAAGTTACATTTTTTTCCCCGCACAAAACAAACACAACTCGCCGCGGCTCCGCCGTTCGAGCCAGCGCAACGCCACCCGATGAGTGGCCTCAGTGAGAGGGTGGCGCCACCGCGCGGCGGGCAAACGCAGCATATGAAGCTCTCCCATTGAGTTACGGAGCAGTTTCTTGACCAGTAAAGCATTGAAGGACTCTGGTATGGCTCATGAACAGGCTGAAAAGTTGCTTCTGGCTGCAAAAAAGCAACAATATTGCCGCAGAAGATTAGTCTGATTTGTTTTGTTATCATAACATTGAGGCTTCAGAAAGACTTGTTTGTCAGGAATTATTTAGAAGCTTCGTGCAAGATGAACAAGAAAGCGATGTCATCTCTTTTCGTTCATTTCGGCTTCGAGACACAAAAAAACAAGCCATGTGGCTAACCAAGCCAAGTAGGCGAGGAACGTCGCTAGCTGCAATGGCGGCGGCCACGACGGCCCGCGACCATTCCTCCATGCCCGCGACTTCAGCTTCAGATTTCCTTCTAGTACATATTAGTATGAAACTCTATGCCTCAAGTGAGGTATTTTCTGTGCCGATGTGCAGTCATGGATAAATGAAATGCGAACGCGCAAGTATGAGTGCGAACACACACAGAGAGCGCAATTTATTTCTATGCAAGTCAAATTTTCGCATCACTCCAAAGCAGCAGCAAAGTTTGTAAACGTGAATTTCCGTACATATCACAACCGCATCGTTGTGGGATCTCCTCGAGCCAACTTATTCGATTTTGCGTGTTCCGGTTCATATTTTCGTGTTCGCTTTTCATTTGCCTATGACTGTACGGTACAAATGTGGTATTCATTTTGCATACCTATGCCCGAGTATGTATCTATTGTACTCTTATGCAGTAGTGCAAATGCATATAAAATGTTTCTTAAGTAATCCCCAAATGTGATTACGTTGTTCGAGGTAGCTTACTCAGCCTAACCCCGCCCCCCCTCCCACTCCGTCATTTTAGGTCTCGGGGTGTTGATGGACGAGGCCGCTCACCTTGTCGCCACCGATTAACGGCTACCGATAATTCTTTCTTGTGTCGTAAGCGATGCGTCTTACGCGGCTTTGGCATCTGCTCTCACCACGACGATCAGCCATTTTGCGGTGCTCCGAAAAAAAAAAAAAAAACACCACCGTTGAAAGCCGAAACTTTCAAGTTTTTCCTTTAAAAAATTTCGAATCTGCAAACAAATTTCGTATCGAAATTTGTTTTCTCCTTTTTTCCTTTTTTTCGTTGGGAACTATACGAACAAAATTTTTCTAGAGCATTAAACGAGAAGTGGACACTGGGGAAAAACCTTCCTCTGGAGGACCTGCAATTAAAATCATTTTTAGTGAACGATCCCTGAGCAGCGCGCTGGGTTATACGCAAAATAATGTCAGTTTAATTCAAAATTTTCCGCCATTAAAAGGTCACAGAACTGTTACAGAGCAGGTACTAACGCAAAAGTCTGCATTCTAAGACGAGGAGCACTAAGGAGGAACCGAGCCACTAACACGCGAAACATAAGGGAAATACGATAACTTCGGGTAACGTGGTCCGAAACTAGTTGTATAAAGCCCACGAATTGAAAATTTTCTACCCTACTCTAATGGCACTTGGTTTGGTGTCAACACCGCTTCTCCAGAATTCTCACCTTCACTGTGGCCTGGAGCCTTGCTTTGGCAGCAATTCGTTTCGCTAACGTTAGCGAAGCATGTACTGGATAATGTGTAGGTTCTGAGGCTGTTTGGTAATACAGTCAAACGCGCAAAGATAAAAGGGTGCAGTGAAGTCCCTCCTGCATATAATCAGCTCATGTAGTGTACGCGTTACTTTTGTACTGGGGTGCTTCACTATAGTGGAGCTCCATTAAAACGCTACAGGTAAACCAGTATCTACTCATTCCAGAGGCAGCAACGACAAGATTTTGACGCACGCGAAGCACATTTGAATGACATCAACCTGAAAAAGACTCCAGCAGGTAGCCGTGGCGTGCTTGCACGGTAGCATGGGGCTGTCATCTCTCTGTGGGCGCACATTGCAAACTCCAGTGGTAGGACTACACTGTCATTAAGTACAGCTTCTTTGGTGACTCTAGTCCTCTAGTAGAGACCGGTGTTAAAGGGGCCCTAAATAGGCTGCCAAATGTTACGATTTCGCGTGCGCAGTCACTGGAGTACTATCCAAGGAACGTCATCCCGCAAAAATTGTTTAAATGCGTTAAGTATTAGCCGAGTTATCGCTCATTAAAAGGGGCCACCCATAAGGCCTGGGGCTCTCCTCCTCTAGTAGCTCCTCCGAAGCACTGTGGAAGCCGCGACGTCATCGACCCGGCGCAAGACCACCGAGGGAAACAGGGCAATCCATCACCCTCCTTGATGTACGTGCAGTCATTGGCTGCGCCAAGCCCTGCGCGCGCTTTTTTTTTTTTAGCACTCGACGCGCATGCTCCGCCCACCAGATTCCGGTTGCACGGTGAGCGCTGTCGCTGTGGTTCGCGTTCGCGGCGCCGCACTGGGCAGTGTCTCGTGCGTCATAGAGGCGCGTCAGAGCCGGAAAGAACTGCGTCAGAGCGCGCAAGTGTGGCGGCAAGGTATGGTTGGTGAGCCAGGGGAGGAAGTGAAATCTTTTTTTCGTGTTTGTGCGGCCCCTGCTCTACGCAGAGGTGTAATATTTGGTACACGTTGTCGTGAAGGGGTACTCTAGCGATTGCGCGATTGAAATGGCGACATTCGGAAGCCTATTTAGGGCCCCTTTAAGACTGAACCCGCCAGCGTCGTCCCCGCTGGCCGTGTTGCGAGCGTTTCTTTGCCCGGCGCAGGAGTGGGTGACGGCGACGGCCATCCGGATCGTGCTGACTCGCCTGAACACGTTCGGCGACGAGATCTTCGGAGACAAGCAGGTGCTGCGCTCCTACTACTACGCTATCGCCGATCTCGCTGTCGGCGGAAGGTAAGAGACTCCGAGCGCCTTCGTCTCCTTTGCACTGCACTCGCGTAACTCTGCACAGTTGGAGATGAGGACCACCATGCTCGGCAAATGATAACGGGCAGCCAGTTGGAGTCAGAAGGGAAGGAAAATAGAAAGATAGAGAACGTGTGAGGGGTTCTGTCCTTTCCGTCATTAGTAGTTTTAGGGAGGGGGGTATGATTGCATTAAGGACCAAAGATATACAGAGTGAAGTACCAATGCGAGAAAGAGGGAGGGGGGGGAAACTCCAGAGAATTACGGTAGCTTGTTGCAATGTCATCCATATTCATTGGCTACGTATTCCCTCTTTAAACCCCCGTTGTGTTCGATCGCTTCTCGAAAGTTACTTCGAGGACCCTAACATTTATTTGTAGCGGCCCGTTGTACTACCTTCTGGAAATCCGTTGCGGATCCTGTTGGTGGCACGCTGGGTTACGCCACGGAGACCCGTTGCTACGTCCGTAACGCTGCGTGTAGCTGATGCAAGCTTACTTTTTTACGCGTTAAGGGCCGGGTGCACAGCTGTCGTAGGCTTTGAGAACTTCAGGGCCAGTCGACAAAATATCTGCCCAGATTACAAAGCCAAATATAAAACTAAAAAAAGTCTGGCCACCTCCGCAAGCATGGCCTTACTGCAAGCATAGAGTTTCTTAGTAAGTATACTAGAGAGGAAACTGCACTTGAGAAACCATGTCGTCGAAGGGGGCCATGGGAAGACCCCCCTTTTTGGCTTGGACTTGGCATGACAATTGGATTCGTAAGCGTTTTTTGGGATTTGCTTTCTTCACTATGCATTAACGCATCTACGAGCTACGAGGAAGCCGAAATCTTCCCTGTTCTGTGGTAGCCGTATTCGGTGAAACAGCAGGCAGTGCGTGATAGTGTCTGACGTTGGTCATGCCCCATTCGAAGGACGTATGACTGAGCGGGCAATATATATACCGCCGCGAAACTTGTAGCTGACGGGGGAAAAAAAAGAAACAAAACCTACTTCGACGAAGACAAGATACGACTGATACGGGCGCCTGTATCTGTCCTATCTTCTCTTCGTCCGCGACTTTTTGACGGCACGTTTTCTTTTTTTTTTTCAAGTATGAACCAACTCGCTCAGTAGACAAGATTCGTTAAACTAGCTGAAGGTCGGTGCACCGGTTCAAGTAATGGTAAAATTAAAATAAGAGTCTCTAGCGGGTTGCCCCCAAAATATTAACATTGTTGTTAATACCAGCTTGGCCTGCCGAATAGTAGGCACAACCGCGCCTGCAAAAATGCGCTTTACTTCCTTTTTTCCTTAGCTTTAAAACAGCCTGTTTTATTTTCTACTTATATAGTAACACACCATTCTTTGCGTTTTTTTGTGGCACTGTGTTCGAATACACGGCCACTAAAGCGTTTTAATACAAGCCAATGATGAAACTAAGGCGAGCGCATGATCTAATGGCGGTAATTCATGACTACACAGTTGGCCTTGATGTGAGCCGCATAGACCCTAGCGCCAGATTCCTCTCTAGTGTATACTGTAAGAAACTCTATGACTGCAAGAAATCATCAGTAGGATTTTCAAGAACGAGTAGGCACCTTCGGAGACGCATGCGCTGTGATTCTGGCGACGAACACACCTGACCCGCCTCGGCTAAATAAAAGTATCCCCTGAGATAAAATGGTTGACAGTTGTCGCTGGGAAAGAAAGAGCACTTTGAGCCATAATAGCCATCGTGACGCTTCCCAATCCCGGTAAAATTTGCCTACAGTACGCTTTAGCTTCAGCAAAAAAAAAAACCCGCTTGTATTGTTTTAGAACCGTATAGCGCAGAAGGCGAAAGACAATGAAAGTACGAGTGGACATCCACAAAGTGTGTGTGTCTACTCGTCCTTTCTTTGTTCCTGGTCTTCTGCGCTACGGTTTGAGAGTTGTGAACCAACAAGCCCAAATTGCTACACCACGTCAGCTTGCATTATGCCGTCAGTGCAAAACTTCGTGGCTATGGTTTGCTATGGGCAGTTGCTACATTTCTTGCTTCCTGTTACTCCCTCCACGCTACTTTCCCAAAAATCACAGTGATTAGGCCAGATTTGTAGCGAGACCTTTCGGGCTTCAATTTCTGGAGAATCACACCCGCTACGATGGTTTCCCTTTCGGACGGGGTACGATGAGGGCTGCCCGAAGATGTGAGCACCCGTTTCGCGTAACGCCGGCGCAGACTACGCCCATGTCCTCGGAATAGCTCCCCGGTGCAGTTGCGAGTGTCGCGGCCTCTTGCAAGGCGATCGGAGCTGCGCGTTGCATGGAGTGCTGGACTGCAGGTGCCAGTGCAACGGCCACGCCTCGGCCTGCGACCCGGGTCCCGGAGGCGACCGGCAGCTGCTGTGCCGCTGCGAACACAACACGGCCGGGGACAACTGCGAGCGCTGCATGGACCTGTACAACGACCAGGCCTGGGGCAGGGCCACCTCCTCCTCCGCCCACGAGTGCCAGCGTGAGTGCCGCATGCGCGCACCGCTCGACTGCGGGCTGCTTTATGAGTTTAAACTTCCTCTTTCGCTGCGAAAGAGGAAGCCAAGACAAAGGGCCGCTAGGCCTGACGAGTTCCCTGGTCCCTCGGATTCCAGTGCAGTAACGCGTGGTATGAGCTCACGGCTAGGTGAAATGGGCCTTGTTAAAGCGCCCAAATGATCGCTCGAATTCATCCAGGCTGGCGTCGTTGGCCCGTTGCAACGCCAGTTAGTTTGTGGTAGTGCAGAAAGCAGAGACGGGAAGCTGCCGACTGCCGGAAGCGGGGTTCGGTTGTGGAGGAGGGAACACGCCTAAATACGTTGGGTCTGAATAGCTATTCAGGCGGAAACAGCGAAATAAACAAGGGACAAAGCGCAAGTAACGTGACATTCCGTTCTCTTGTAGGTACACGCCCGGCACTGATGGCGCGCCTTAACCGCGCTTAACCGACCTAAAAAGTACCAAACAACCTTTGTTTACGTAAACAACGCGTATACGTCACCTCAAGGAACATTTTACGATAAAAAGAGCTAAGAAATCGCGGAACACGGCAGAAAGAAAAATAACACTTAATAGATTGGCTGGGGCCCGAACCGCGCCAGCTAGCGCCAGAACCAGAGACTATACCATTAGGCCATGATGAGCTCTTTTTCCTGTATTACTTCTGCACAAGCACAACGCAAGTCATGGGTAAATTAAAAACCGCCTGCCAAACATTGGCTGACGGAAGGACTTGAAATGAACATTGAATGAACGCAACTCTTCCACTATAGGTCATAAAGAGCGAACAATGAGTTTATTTTAGCGGTTGCGCAGGGGAGTAGGGAGAGTGTTCAAAGTGAACCAACAGATGGCGCCACATTTAACAGGAAACACCGGGCTCGTACCTACAAGGGAACCGAATCCCGCGGAAGTATCGCACCTCTTACCTTCCGCGTGTCCCTCCTGGTGTTCTCTGTTCTCTTCATGCATCTGTACTAATTCGCCCGAATGTCAGCTTTGCGGCCGAGCGGGCAGCCCCTAGGCGTGCTGCGACAGCGCGGAGTTCGGCAAATCTGTTTTGGCTCTGAAAGCGCCACCTATTCGGAAGCCGATGATATGGTGCGTACAGAAAGGGGGAAAAAACGGGGTATCATTTCGGCTGGCGTACCCGCAAATTTTCCCGCCATTTTTTCGCGGGGCTACCATGGTTGCCAGACCAGGGCTGCCCTCTGTTGATTAGCTCGCACCATCCTAAAGGCCGCGGATATGTCAGCCCGCTCTGGGTATACAAACCCCTGCGCGCTCGCGCCGCGGGCTCGGGCTGGAGCCCGGGTTTTTTAAAAACGATAGTCTTTCTTGGGCTACTTAAACCCAGAAATTTTGGTCTGTCTGTATTTTTTTCGCTTCGTCTCCACGGTTGGTACTACAAACGTATGGGGCCCGTAAAGGCAGTCCGTAAAAGGGAGGGCAGTCCTGGTCTGGCAACCATGGGTACGAAGCGAAAAAAAAAACCCGGGCTCGAGCCCGAGCCCGCGGCGCGAGCACGCAGGGGTGTGTATACCAAGAGCGGGCTGACATATCCGCGGCCTTTAGGATGATGCGAGCTAATCAACAGAGGGCAGTCCTGGTCTGGCAACCATGGTAGCCCCGCGAAAAAATGGCGGGAAAATTTGCGGGTACGCCAGCCGAACTGCTACCGCAGCTTTCAGCTAGCAGATTTTTTAAGGCAATCGATAAAACAACTGCCGCTGGGGCTGTCACTGCAAAATACGCTGCTGAATAGCGGCGAGATGCGCTGGCGTTGTCATCGTATTACGCGCTCGGACCCCAATATGCCCGATATAGTTAGAACGACAGCATATTTTCGGCCCAATTTCGGGGACGCTCATCTCTGACCCTAAGACCGACGCGGGATTTCTGTGGAGTGGAGAAGCTTTATTTATTAGCTGGCTCCGATTGCCTAACATATAATATGTGCCTTGACACCGGAAACTAAAACGTAATTTAACGGAGTTTTTGTTTTCTGTTTTTGTTTTGTTAAAATTATTGCGTTTTCTTTATAGTGACCGACGCCGGGAGACGCGTATGAGCACTCGCAAAAGTGGGATGCATCTAAATTTCGCCCTTTAATATTAACCAATGATTTTGTGCAACAGAAATATTACACCTTGAGAGTGTGTGTAATATAGAGTATACGTGTGTATGTCTGCATGTACATATATGCGTGCGTCTGCGCGCGTGCGCCCGCATGCACGCACGCACACACACACACATACACGCACCTTCCACATGCCATTGGCAGCTACTTCGAAAAGGTAATGAGACGAGCACTCTTTTTCTCTCTTTTTTGCACTTTCTTGGTGTTTTTTCCTCTTCTCTTATTTCACCCGATCTTAAATTAAGACGCCTGAACGCTTCACCCGTAGGTCATTCCATTCAGCACGAACGATTATAGCGGTAAGAACACGGCAAGGTTGCAGATGCATTCCCCTCCTCTCCGAAAGACGCCGGTCAGTACCTGCACAGACACGAAAGCGGTAACACATGTGGCACGGACTGAGAGAGCGCCGTCGTCGTCGTCCACCTTTTCCTGCGTCGTTCTGCGACGGGCGACGGCCGCACCGCGATTCCTTCGATTACCTCTTTCAGCTGGGCGACGCGCGCTCCGTTGGCTGCGAGCGAAGTCCCCGCAAGAGCCGATGAAGGAACTTTAACTACGGGTACCTCGCGCACTGCTCCACCGGGAGAAATAACGAGCGTCGTTCTCGCGCACACCTAAGCGCCGGGCTCGGCGGCACTGCCGAAAGCGGCCGCCGAGCGTGGTCGCGGAGGAGGGGGCCGGCCCCCGCCGCGCGCGTGTAGGCTTGCCGCGTGGGCAGACCGGACCGCTTCACCTCCGGCCGCTCCGGACCGCTTCACCTCCGGCCGCTCGCGCGTCGCCGACGGTGAGGCACGAATGAAACGCGCCCAGTGCCGGGCCCCGATGTAGCAGTCGCGTCGGATTTGCTCCGCTGTGCAAGTCGCCCCGCTCCGCCGAGATGGTCGCCCCCGCCAGCGCGTCTCTGCTGCTGTATCTCCTCTGCCTGCACCTGCTGTGCCTCGTGGCGGCCTCCGGCACGCAGTGGCAGCACCGGGGACAGCAGCGCATTCGGGCCGACACCCAGAGCCGTACGAACGCGAGCGGCCCGGTGGGTAGGCGCGTGCCAGCTACGTTCCTGCAGCCTTCCAAGCCGTAGTGATCCGTACCTCCTACGCCCATAGGCGATCAAGTTAGTTTCGGGTGCTGACGACTCACTCGTTTGTATTTTGTAAGTCAGGGTCTGTTTCATTCCTACGTAGCTACTAAATATTGGTTACACGGTGGAATTGGTGTTGTTATGACTAAAAAATGGCGCCCTAAATTAAGAATGAAACGGTAAGGTCGCAGAAATTGATTTTTTTACTAACGCAGCCGCGGAAATGAGTGCACTGAGGTCAGCTGCGAGAAAAATGGCCCAGCTGGGCTGTCGATACAGCAAAACTGCATTGTTCAGATGTGCTAACTCCACATACTTCAATCTACGCTGAAAAAAAAAAAAAGAGAGAGCGAGAAAAAGACCGAGAGCTCACATGAATTCGCGCGCATCGTAAGCGTTGGCGTCCAAGCTTCCGCCGCACATGCGCCTTTCGGAGATACCTCGGTGCGCCCACATTGAGGGAACTTCTAGTTGAACAGCAGCGAACGTTGCCGAAGTTTGCAATACCCCTTGAACAGTTCAAGGAGCGTCGCTTTTAAGACCAGCTAGGGGTTAACAAGCGCGGTACCCGTGAACGCCAAACGCGCGGGGGACGTCGGGGCGCCAGTGGAGCCCGGTGATGGAGTCGTTCTCTGCATTTATTGCTTGTCTTGACCGCTCGCGTTCTCTTCAAGGGCGAGTTATCCGTACATTTGGGTCGACTAACGGACGCCACCAGCTGGAGCGAACGTCACTTCCTTAAACGGGCCTCGTCCGCCGCGCTGGTTGAACACCTGTGCGTGCCACGGAAGCTGGAGGAGTGAGAGAGAGATAAACTTTATTTTGAAACCTGTGTCCAAAGGACTGCTCGGATTCTTGGTTAGATTACAGGGACTATAGTTATGGCTATAGTCCTGGAGTATTTTTGATGTGGTTCACAAGCGTGGTGCAATAGAGCTCTTCAAGCTCCTTAGGCGGTGTGACCCATGCCTCCCAGCAGGTAGGGCGCTTTGTGGCAGGAATTGGTTGCAGGGAAGACCTCAGGGTGCTTTGTATGTTTGCATGTCCAGAGGGTGTGTTCATTGTTGGGGTATTGGTCACAGCGCGCGCGCGCTTATTTGCAGTTAAGTTGGAAAAGCTCAACAGCGTGAACAAAGGGAGGAAACGAGCGCATGCGCTTCCCGAAAGTGGGACGAGCACTTCCGCAGCCCCCTTTGCTAATGCCTCTAACAAGTGGTCTCCGGTGCATGCAGTTGGCCCCAAGACGCTTCCGCCTGGTCTAAATTACCGTGGTCATCTGCGTGCAATGTGGCGATCGAAGCACACTGCGCAATAGGTTTTGTTGCACTCCGTGGGGAGGAGCTAGAGTGACTGTACGCGATTTCGCAACTAGCTTGTCTCCTCTCTCGGCGTGAGATTTTTATTTGTATAATGCCACTGTCCGTCAATCCACAAGCTAAGGGAAATAGATATCTTAGACTGAGGCTTGTAATACTTGACCAGAGGTCATGTATGTGCAACAGCCATGCCGACCGGGAAGCACTTTTCGCACAGATGTTTCTTCAAGTGTTCCTAAGCCTTTCTAGGGTGGTTACTAGAAGAATGAGTGAGGGCGCCTTTTTCGTTCTTCCTTTCTTTCTTTCTTTCTTTCTTTCTTTACTCGCGACCGGCCTTTGCCTCTTCCCAATGTAATTGGACGCGTCTGCGTACCTTATTGGGACATCAGTAATGCCATGGGCGTGTGAAGCGTCTCTCACTCGGCGGTGATCGTTGTGCGGAACACCGGTGCGTGTGCAAGTGCGCGGCTGTTCGACATGGTCTGACCATCGCACCTGCCAACGCACCTCCAAACGCACGCCCATGTTCCGATTGCGAACACTGCCCGCCCATGTCATAGCCAAGAGCTTGCGCAATAATATGATAGCACTCTCATGGCGTCTCCCCACCCACACGGCCTACGAAATTCCCCCGGGCTTGGGGCACTTCTAGGCGATCCCGTGGTCAACGCACTCTATATCGACCAATGCATGTAAAGCGAATTCGGCGAACGACAGTGACGATCGTACAGTTTGACTCAAGAGTGAGATCTGCGCTGTGGCACCACGAGTCAGATTGTATGATCGTCTCGGCGATTCGGCGAACTACATGTTCGCTTTACATGCATTGGTCGATATAGAGTGCGTTGACCACGGGATCGCCTAGAAGTGCCCTAAGCCCGAGGGGAAACAGGACCGTTACGTCAGGCACCATTACGGACTATTTTGGGGAATCTGGACCACTCCCCTCCTCCAGATGACTTGGAGAAGTGGCGTTGTGTCGTGCCCGCATGCGCCCGTAGCGCGCGCCTTAATAAAGGCCCAACCACATGCACGCGTAAAACCGGCGTACTCGCGCAACGACGTAAACCGGCGTAAGCGCGTAAGGAACCGGCGTACTCCGGCGTACGCCGAATGCATTGGTACGCGCTTGTTACGCCCAAGTCAGAGCGCACCAGATATCGACGCAAACTTTCGGGCGTACGGTGTTGACGTACACCTCTGGCGGTGATGTTATCGGCAGTCAGGTCGCATAACAAGACAGTGAATTGATAAATAAGCTAACTTCACGATTTATTATGCGATAAAACGAAGTAATTTGTAAAATACGGTGACCAAACAACCGGACAAAACACGCGAAGCAACGAGCAACTATGGGAGCAAGGCAGTTTTACGCCAAATGTAGCGAAAGGGATTCGTTGGTTTTGTGCCTGCCAAGTATGCATACTAATCCTTAACGTTTTTTAATGTCCCGAGAACTATTTTAGTTGTTTCTGTATTAAATATACGTATATTTGTGAGAATAGGCATTATTTGCTTTATTTGAGTTAAAATGTAGTTGAACTGGTCGCCACAAAGCTGAGTCCGAAGTAGTCGAGCCACACTGCGCGGCGCATTGGTTTACGCGCGCGTTGCGGCGATATGTGGTTAAGGCCCAACCACATGCAGCGTATTTTCGGCGTCGCGCGAGCGTCAGCGTCGTTCGGCGTCAACGTGCGCGCCCGCAGGAGAGGGCGAGTAACCGAATGGGACCGGCGAAATCACGCGCCGGCGTGCGCGCTCGACGCTGCGTCTGTGTGTGTTGCCAGACTTGCTTGCCTAGCTCTGTGCCAACATAAACAAGTTGTGCAGAGTTTTTTGTAATTAGGCTTTAAAGTAAACGTTTATTTTTGTTTATAAATGCACTGAAGTGACTTTAACGTTGCTAAACCGCATCCAACTGCGTTGTTTAAATGCTGAAGAAAAACTGCCGGCTGCATCAAGCCGACGAAAGCCTTTCGTTCGAGCAACAGTGTGCCGCCATATTCGCCACGGGCGCCACGGCTGCTGCCACTTCGTCCCACAACGCCTGTTTGCGGTGTTTGTTTTTGTTGTCTCCATGTTTAGCCTGCCATAGAGCGGGGCGGGCAGCGACTGCACTTATTAGTGCCTCAGCGTTGATTTTCGGCATGTCGGCCGCCATTAAAACTGCGAGACGGACTGGCACAACCGGAAACTGGCACCAGCGCCGCTTCCGGCGCTCGCGCCGAGATCTGCCGAGCGTAGATATCGGCGTCGCCGGAGCGTCAGCCCGCGTCGCCATGCATTTTGGCGCGCGCGCTGACGCTCGTCGACGCCGAACGACGCTGACGCTGGCGCGACGCCGAAAATACGCTGCATGTGGTTGGGCCTTTACTCGCCCTCTCCGACGTCGTCGGCCGGCGTAAAGGCAGCGGCGTATGCCGCCGCAGGCGTACGTCGTTGCGCGAGTACGTCGATTTTACGCGTGCATGTGGTATGGTTTTGCGCGTGCCTCTGCGGTCGCGTCAACTTTGCAGGCCGAACCTTTCCTTCGGCCAATCGATGCGCGGCGTGCTTTCGCAATTGCGACGTGCGGACGAGTAGCGGCGCGGCTGCTGTTTGCGCGAGTAGGTTAGGCGAGCGCGCGACTTCACGGGGGCGGCCGGCCGGTCCATCCGTGGCATCGCCGCCTGTGGTGGGCGTCCACCGATAGCTGCAGGCACGGTGGATGACGAGCTCGCGGTGGCGGCGAAGGAAGCCGTTGATTCAGCCGCTGGGTGTGGAAACAGCGAAACCAAGGCTGAAGACCACGCGGCTCTGGGAGCTGGAGACAAAGCGGGGGCGCATTTACGATTTCGCGTTTTTCGCCGGTCGGTTCCTGGGTTTCGTTTGAACAGCTTCGATCATTGCGCAAATGTTTGCGAGAGCCTTAGTAATAGTATTTTTAGAGCGTATACACGTGTTAGCTTTTTAAAGCGAAACTTTATGTGTCTAGGTGAAAGGAAAGTCCGGCGGTTCTGTGTGCGCAGAAAACACCCCCAGTGCAAACCGATCGGCATGCGTGGAAAAAAAAGAATGTTTTGTTAAACGACGGGTGGAAGAAATGCTGTGCCCGAGGACGCGGGTTCGATTACCGCCAGCGGTAGCCGTTTTCCTGATGGAAGAAACACCCCCCTCGCGAGGGGCACGATCAAATGCAGAGCATTTCCGGGGGCGCACGGCGTTAAGTAGTTTGCGTTAAGTTAATGTTGTTGCACTTGTGGCAACTGCTGACGAGAGAGCGCGGCGATGAGTGCGTTCCAGCCTCGCCGACAGCCGCCTTTATCGCGCCACGCGCGCGCGATGCTGACGTCACGATCACGCCACAGATGTTGTTGATGATGATGATGATTATGATTATGATGATGATGATGAGTGGCTTTCCCTTTAAATCGGGGCGTCGGTTGTCAGCAACCGACTTGCCTGTTTTATTACGTTTACTTGCCCTACTCCCAGCTAACCTATAGATTTGCTTACTCCCTCCCATCTCTCCCTCTTTTCTGTTTTAAACTCATCGCCCCCACCCCCCTTTTTTCTCCCCTCGCTGTTCTAAATTCTCGTCCGCATGATTAATTACTCCGCCTGCGTACCCATCCCTTCCCTACTTTTCCTCCACCACCACTCCAGTCGCCTCTTCGTCACCTCTATGGCCTTGAAGTTGTGGTCTCTCTACCTCGCAATATGCATAACGCTAGCTTTGCACAAGGCAGGCATTCATGCACACCGCGAGGAACCACCGTGGGTTCGAGCTAGTTGAGCACGCTCACGATACTGAAACGCCGTCGCGCCAAATCAACACCGCCTCTGTTGGGCAGGTGGAGAAAGGGGCGACAAAGGAATATGCCCAGGGTACGGAGGGAAGACGTTTATTTTATACTAACATTCTAGCCACATATCTTACAGTCGCAATTACACAATTTACAGCACAGGTACGTACTTCCCGTTAAGTGAAAGGGGCGATGGGGCGCCACGCGCAAGTGCGCACGTTTCGTCGGCGCAGAGCCAGTGGGCTCTTCTGTCAGGGCAAATTCCGGGGTGCACGCACGTTGTGCGCGCGCGCATCGCCGTGCTGGCCAGATCGGCTCGCAGCAGCGAGGGAGACGGGGCCCATTCGCTCACAGGCGCGTACTGCACGGCGTGATCGTCGAGTGGTAGGTACGGCCTTACTATATGCGAGCGTAGGGGCAACAGGAGCAGCCTTAGGCACGGGCCGCAGCCGGAAGGGCTGGTGGGCTTTCGCCGGCGCCACAGAGTGGCAGCCGGCTGGTAAAGAAAGCGTCACATACCTTCGGCCAACGCCTTCGGCGTCCTGGAAGCGTCTCCCCGAACGGACCCCCGCGCAGGGCGCGCGTTCGCGTCCAAGCGAGAGTCGGGTTCGGGCCTCGTTCAAACGGACCAATGAGGTGAGGTTAGCTCCGCTACCAGGGCGGAGCGCCCGCTGCGTGACAGTGTTTTATCGCCGCAACGGTCTCTGCAGGCTTCACCTCACGCAAGAGTTTGAGAGACGGCTCGGCTCTACGCAGTGGCGCCAAGACGAGCCGGAATTTTGGAGGAGAGAGGGGAAGAGCGCCGCGTAATGACACAAACCCAGTGATCGCGCAATGGCTAGGGCGTCAGGATCCCCACACTCCCCTCTCCTTAAATGCCCTCGCCGGTCTGAGAAGAGTTGACCGGCCATCGCCCAGGCATGCAGAAGACGGCGAAGAGTAGAAAAGTATGCATGCACAGGGCAGTCTCAGTCCCCAGCCCATACAAAATATTTACAAACTACACTACCAACACTACCCCCCTCCAGCACGAATGATACACACAGGAAACTACACGCGACACTGAGATACATAATCGGTTCCACATGCATACACAAAATGAAGCTATTGAAATATACAATTACAATGAACGTGACACTATGATAATAACAATAATGGTAATAATAGTATATACATGCAGGGCGATACTATGCTACATAGGATTACAAGAAAAAAGAAACACGCACTACGACAATAAAGAATTAGGGCAAAAGAGAAGACACAGGCATGCTACAAACTACTCTGAGCTACGGAAATATTTCTACAAATTCAGGAGACGCGGTTCCGCGGGGCTTGTGCAAAGTTCTGCGGTTGGGAGCACGAAAGTTTTTTAGGGGAAACGTCCGTTGGGGTCAATCATGAAAGGAAGATGGTGGGCACCAGTACCGAAACGACCTCACCGTAGCGTCGAGACAGCAGCTCCGTGAAGGGGGGGGTACCAGCCAGGAGGAAATGCGGCTTGAGCAGCCAGCCGGCAGGTATGATGACCGCGATGGCGCCGCTCAGGTGTAGACCTCGCGTGGCACCCGATGGGTGCCCCGCCAAAGAGCGATGACCCGTCGCTGGTGGTGGCTGCCGCCCAGCGCGAGCGAGGCAGCTGCCGGACGACAGCCGTGGTGCCGATGACGCATGGTGCGGTTCCGATATGGCACCACATTGTACACATCTGGAGAGGGCACCTCTTCCGCAGCTCGCAACCGGCCGCCAGTCCCGCTCTCGTCGGTGCCGGGCAGCCCGGCTGCATTCGCCAGCCTTACATGCCGTTGAACCCCCATAGTCAGCGTAACTGTTACGGGCTCGGTCAAGTTCCAGAAACGGGCACCTGCGGACCCTCCACCACACCGACGAGACACCACGTGACGGCGGCCCGCACCGGACGAAGCCGAAGCCACTCGCGGAATGCACCGTTGGGTTCGCTGAAGCCGGCAGAGGCACACACCACACGCACTCACGAATACCCGCACAACATGCGTGTCACAGTGTTCGTGCCACCGGGGCCAAGTTCCTTCGCCACAACGCGGTGAGCCCCACTCGTAGCATACGCCCGGCCCGCGTTTTCCAGGAAAACACAACCTCCCGTTGGCATTGAGTATATGGTCCCCCAAAGTCTGGCCTGCTCTCCCAACCGCACACAGTTCACGCAACGGCCTCCAGTACGCGCTGCTCGCCCCGAACACCGGGGCCGTGGACGGCCGAAATCCGACACCTTCAAAACAAGCCCATAACTCTCGACCCTGGCTGCGCGCGAAAGCCAATGACAGTCTTCGAAGGGCACTCCCGCGACCGACCTAGCCGCCGCTTTTCGGCATTCGCTCTTTCTTCAAGACTGCGCCCGAGTAAAAAACAGATGAGAAGTAAACTAGCCCTGCTCACTGCCAAACTGGATAAAAAAAAGAAAAGAAACGTACACAGCACTTCGTCCCGCATGCGAAGACTAAGGGGGTTCCTGTACCAAATAAATAAAGTTAAAGCACTGGAAAAAGAAAACACTACATCGTGCACCGACAACACACACACACATAAAAAAGAAAACAACCCTAACGCCTTCAACGAGGCTAACACACGAACCGTACCGAACCCAGAAACTAAGCCAACAAAATGAGTTCATGCTACATCACGCGGTACAACGCTCAAAATACTAAGCGGAACACTTCCTCACCTTGTGCATTAAAAACCAGTGCTCTAAACAATAACAAAACAAATTAGGACAAGATACATTATGTGCAGTCATCAACGCCCAAATGGGGACACACTAATACAGACAGTGCCACGTAACATGCACACTCTTACAAACCGAGTAAAAAGAGAAAACATGCGCTTACAGCTTTGCTGGAGGGGAGAGACAACTGACCACACAGATTGGGCTGGGGCGGCCGCGCTGACTGAGACTGAGAGAAGCGAAGTCAGCACGGGGGCGAAAGCGCCTGCCGTTTAGTGTGCTATGATCACTGAGGCGACCTCTTCGTGACGTTATATTGATGAGCCGGGCGAGAGAAGCCTGGATTAACGTGGGTGCCGTGTCATTACCGCGCAGAGCCACTGTGCTCAAGCGCCAAATAGTCAGCCCGTGACACCATATAAGTAAAACTCTGCTTGCTTCTCGGCAAAGGTCCCTTCAAGTCGCAAGCAACTACCTGCCATGGACGCACACTGTCAAATGGCTTCACAATTCCAGGCGGCTTCCCACCGTGCGCCCTCGCCGTTTGACAGACATGGCAAGACCGGCAACAGCGAAAATGTCTTGCCTCGTCCCGGGCCTGGTCACGGAGCGACTCAGTTTACCAAAACTTTGGAGCCGCCTAAATGCCCGGCGAATGGTTCGTCATGAGCTTAGCGCAGCAGTGCGCAACTCAAACTTAGGGGGTTACCACACTGAATGGTTCAATTGCCTCATCATCGGCGGCTACGTAGTTAAGCACGAGTCCTTCACCGTCCAGCAGAAATGAGTCCCCCGGGGCGTCGGCGACACACGCTGACTTCAGCCCCCCCTCCCGCGCCTGCTACAAGACAAGTAGCATCTCGGCGCACGCCCGCAGCAGGACAAGCTACGTCTCGGCGTCTAAAAAAAAAATCAAACTAAAAAAAAATGTCTCCCAGAGATCGTCGCACATCCGTCGACAAAAACGGGTCATTCTGCTGGCCGGCTACTAGCTCTTTTCGGCTCAATACAACCGCCTTACAACGGGCATCGCTTCCCCCTCCTGATTTTACAGCCGAGGCCCGTCCGCTTTCCGGCGGCATGGAGTTCGCGAAAAGCGCCTGCCCCTCTCTGCGGGGTGTCCGCGCGCTCTTTCTCAACTCTGGGCCCTCTTCCTCTACTGAACGGCTGTCGATTTTGCCTCTTTTACTGGCACACGCTTTTGCGCCGCCGGCTAAAGTCACACTTGGACAATGAATCTCGATATATTACGAAGCACGAGATAGCGCGTCAACTACCACGTTCGTGCTCTACTCTCAGGGGACGGCAACAAGCATATATCTCGCGTGCACTACTCCGAGTGGCGGCTGTGGCCTTTCTCCCGGAATACGTATACCGCCGCTCCAGTGGGGCGCGGTTGAACCGTCGCACTGCCCCGTGGGGCTGCGTTAACGAGGGGTGCACGCACACTCGCGTACGGAGGGGCAGTCGCCTCGTCCCCGTAGCAGCTACCGCTAGCGGATAAGCGTTAAGACTGATTCCGGTTGCGTACTCAGCTTAATTAGCGGCCAAAGGCTAATGAGCCAATGGCCCCACGTTGGGCGCCAGTTTGTGGTCTCTCTACCTCGCAATATGCATAACGCTAGCTTTGCACAAGGCAGGCATTCATGCACACCGCGAGGAACCACCGTGGGTTCGAGCTAGTTGAGCACGCTCACGATACTGAAACGCCGTCGCGCCAAATCAACACCGCCTCTGTTGGGCAGGTGGAGAAAGGGGCGACAAAGGAATATGCCCAGGGTACGGAGGGAAGACGTTTATTTTATACTAACATTCTAGCCACATATCTTACAGTCCCAATTACACAATTTACAGCACAGGTACGTACTTCCCGTTAAGTGAAAGGGGCGATGGGGCGCCACGCGCAAGTGCGCACGTTTCGTCGGCGCAGAGCCAGTGGGCTCTTCTGTCAGGGCAAATTCCGGGGTGCACGCACGTTGTGCGCGCGCGCATCGCCGTGCTGGCCAGATCGGCTCGCAGCAGCGAGGGAGACGGGGCCCATTCGCTCACAGGCGCGTACTGCACGGCGTGATCGTCGAGTGGTAGGTACGGCCTTACTATAGCGAGCGTAGGGGCAACAGGAGCAGCCTTAGGCACGGGCCGCAGCCGGAAGGGCTGGTGGGCTTTCGCCGGCGCCACAGAGTGGCAGCCGGCTGGTAAAGAAAGCGTCACATACCTTCGGCCAACGCCTTCGGCGTCCTGGAAGCGTCTCCCCGAACGGACCCCCGCGCAGGGCGCGCGTTCGCGTCCAAGCGAGAGTCGGGTTCGGGCCTCGTTCAAACGGACCAATGAGGTGAGGTTAGCTCCGCTACCAGGGCGGAGCGCCCGCTGCGTGACAGTGTTTTATCGCCGCAACGGTCTCTGCAGGCTTCACCTCACGCAAGAGTTTGAGAGACGGCTCGGCTCTACGCAGTGGCGCCAAGACGAGCCGGAATTTTGGAGGAGAGAGGGGAAGAGCGCCGCGTAATGACACAAACCCAGTGATCGCGCAATGGCTAGGGCGTCAGGATCCCCACAAAGTTGAGGTTCCCCCTCGCCCCAAATCCCAAAGCCTCCGCCAGCGTCGTTTCCCCCTCACCCCGCGGTGGCCGTATCTCTGTGCAGCTCCTGACAATATGGTCTATAGTTTCCCGATCACTGCCGCAGCATGCACACGTTTCATCCTGCTGCCTGTAGCTACCCGTGTATGCCCGGGTTCTCAGGCACCCTGCCCGTGCCTCGAAGAGCAACGCACTGCCTCTCGTATTGCCATAGAATCCCTCCTTCTTAATTTCCCGTTTCTCTGCCCTATAAGTCTCCAGGGTTTTTTTCGCTT
The DNA here is from genome assembly GCF_048455015.1 of Haemaphysalis longicornis. Lineage (NCBI taxonomy): Eukaryota > Metazoa > Arthropoda > Arachnida > Ixodida > Ixodidae > Haemaphysalis > Haemaphysalis longicornis. The sequence goes on from NW_027526203.1 coordinate 62,375,918, forward strand.
CCATTCTATGTGCCCACTTCATCGTCTCTGCTGCCTTTACCTGCTTTTTAACTGTTGTGTAAACCCCGCTTTCCCCTACCGACTTTCCGTACCGCTTGGTCAGCTGTCTGGTCCTCCGTCTCCACCGCGTGTCCACGCTCCTCAAATACAGGTACTTAAACACCATCGCGGCCCATTTTTCGTCCTCCATGTCACGAAGTCGCTCCTCAAACTTTATCTTGCTCTGCGCCTCCCTCACCTCGAAAGACGACCAGCCCATATCCCCTTGTACCGCTTCATTTGTAGTTTTACTGTGGGCCCCTAGGGCCAATCTGCCTACCACCTCTGATTTACTTCCAGGCCCGCTTGGGTCTCTGGCTTCATGCACAGAACCGAATTAGCGAAAGTTAATCCTGGTACCATGACCCCTTTCCAGACTCCCCTTACCACCCCGTATTTGCTGTATCCCCAGAGGGCTCTATGCTTCATTATAGCCGCGTTCCGCCTCATGCGCCTGCGTGTAATCTTCGCTGTTGTTCAGCCATACTCCTAAATATTTATACTCTTTCACCAATGGTATTTCTACTTGCTGCACTGACACTGTTTTGTGCTCCTCGCCGTCATTAAAGACCATGATCCCAGATTTTTCTCTGCTAAAGGATAGCCCTAGGTGCGTCGCTTCTTCACCGCATATATCCATCAAGCCCTGCATACTTATCCGGTTGTCCGCCATCAACAATATGTCGTCTGCATACATTAGTCCCGCCCATACAAAAATTTTGTACGGTCGGCTATAGAAAATCCTTTTTATGGTCGTCTTTAGCTATTTGGCCCAATAATCTTTAGACTTTTCTATGGCTGTCTTTAGCGATTCGTATCGCCATTCCTATGGGTGTCTTTAGCTTCTTCTATAACCGGTTCTACGGCTGTCTTTAGCTATTCTTATCGGCATTCCTATGGGTGTCTTTAGGTTCTTCTATAGCCGGTTATATGGTTGTCTTTAGATATTCGTATCGACATTCCTATGGGTGTCTTTAGCGTCTTCTATAGCCGGTTCTGTGGTTGTCTTTAGATATTCGTATTGACATTCCTATGGGTGTCTTTAGATTCTTCAATAGCCGGTTCTATGGTTGTCTTTAGCTCTTCTTTTGATATCAATATGGCTATAGAAGAATCTAAAGACACCCATAGGAATGTCGATAGGAATGGCTAAAGACAGCCATAGAAATGTCTAAAGATAATTGGGCCAAATAGCTAAAGACAACCATAAGAAGGTTTTTCAATAGCCGACCATACAATATTTTTGCATGAGCTGCAGCCAGAAGGGAATCACCACTACTTGAAACACAGCGACAGCAGCAGCCGCTGAGAAATTATTAGCACGCTGCCACGCCGGCATAGAGCTGTGCAGATCTCTAGAACTTGTCCTGTGGCACTTAGGTGCATTCTGTAATATATGCTCCGTGAACACTTCAACGATATAGGGGGAGTGCGAGGTTGCGATTGCAAACACTTCGCCAGTTTTCATTCACAAAAGGCTTAAACACAGGCATTCGAGGAAAGCAAAATCAAGGGGTTTATTCATTCCATTAATCACATAAATGGCTACTATCTACGCTACTTCACCACCAGTAAACAGTTGTTCACATACGCCGATCGAAAAACACAGCACACGCATTCCAACACCCTGGCTCACGCTTAAGTGACTCGCTCGACAGCCACACTACGCGGCACATTCCCCGCGAACGTCCGCCGAGACACAAATATCTACAGGGTACAGGTGCTGGGTAGTCCACAGAAGAGAAAGCACTCAGAAGTCGTTCATTACACTCAGTACTCAACGCACACAGCTGCAAGTTCGGTGGCTAAAACTGAAATGCACTCTCAATAAAACAATGAAGATGGTCGCACACAATGCAATGATAAAAAAACGTTTTTCCAAGTTCACTTAATTAGTCCCTTGTAAGTTTTCTCAGTTCGCGAAAAAATTATTTTTGTCACATCACCGCGGCCAAATCTTCACTTCTGTCTACGTTGCAGTGCCCATGGGGTGCAGGGTAGTTAAGAAAAGTATTCGTCAACACCAAAAAAAGTCCTGCATTTTTCGCACTATAGAGTCTCTTCAGTTCGTAAGATCACTCACCCTAGAGTTTTGCGTATGATGAAATTCCTGTCACAGTATCGCAGGTATCCATTTTCGCATGACTTGAAGTTGATGTTGAATTAATCGTAACACTGTCACCGTAAACACCGAAATTCACGACACCAAAAAGCGACACATTTGCTTGGCGTCACACCATCTACACGAGCACATTGCCGTCGAGTCGAAATTCCCAGCACCAGGCAACACGTGCCATGCCCGCGCACATGCCCTTCTTTCGATCTTTTTCTAACTTGTTCGCTGGTAATTATTTTTTTTTTGTAAATACAAGATCGCTTAACGTTTTGTTTTCTTCATCCGAAAAAAGTTGTATCTGTTCTAAGTACTCAGGGAACATTGTCTGTCACTAGCATTGCTACGCGCAGGAATACTAACACAGCGCGGGCCGCACGGCCGTGTCCTTCGGTACCCATCGCCAAAACCAGTATGCCAAACAAACAAAAGAAAATAAAGCAGGAAGCAGGGGTGTCCCCTCTACCCTTTCAACGCTTCCCAGAATTTCTTCACCGCGCCTCCTTCGGTCCGGCGTGGGTCGCTCTCCCCCTTTCTCAATGACTAATCTGAAAGTGGGGTCCCCAGGAGAAAGAATGCGGTTGTTCGCAGCTTCCACCATATTTCTGAGAGAGCGTACCGTGGGCCGCGAAAGTTATTTCCAATCTGTGAGGGCCGTTTTCAGAGAAGCCCGCTTTTTCACTTGACCGCGGCAGCGAAGGGCCACACAAGAATAATTCTACGAAATTATACGTCTTTCGGTCAACGTTCATTTGCAAGCTTTGCGGACGCGCAGTATCCAAAGTTGCAACCTGAATTTGAGCGTTAATCAGTAGCTTCTTTTAATTGTACTTTTCCCGTATTGTTGGTATAATAAGTACCTAACCTTATTGAACAAATACGTTCATATAACCGGCCTATCAAACTTGTCATCGTTATTCAATCTGTGTTGTAGATGTAGCTAGGTAAATCATGAGTATATGAATTTCGCGTCATAAGTCATATTGAAACCAGCAGAATAGGATTTAATGGTTGCTCGAATTATACCTTTATAGGCTAACGCTTTTCGATTAGCGGCTGGAAACTTGGAGCCTTATGTTACTATCTAGTTAGCTAAAGAAGCCTTTATGGATGCAGGCTTGTAAGTTCTGCGCCAAACGCTTTCTTAATGCCGGCAAAATGTTGCTTAATTATCACACATCTAAAGGTTTACAGTTATATACTGTACTGTACCCAGCCGCAGAAGCTTTTATGGCTGCCTCACTTTAGCTTTAAAGCAAATTCTCTCCAATAGCTGGCAGAAGACATCAATATGGTTCCAAGTTTGTAGACTTAGAGCTAAACAACGCCCCATAGCCAGCCAAATGAGCTTTTATGGCTTTCTCTCTATAGCTTTAGGACGAACTGTTTTCTATAGCTGGCAAAAGACAGCTGAATGGTTTGAAATCTGTAGACTTAGAGCGAAACAACGGCCTACAGCCAGCCGAATGAGCTTTTATGGCTTTCTCTCTATAGCTTTAGGACGAACTCTTTTCAATAGCTGGCAAAAGACAGCTGAATGGTTTTGAGTCTGTAGACTTCAAGCTAAAAAATGGTCTATAGCCAGCCAAAAGAGCTTTGCCGCGGCTGGTCTATAGAACTAAAGCCATACATATTTCTTTAGCTAGCTACAGTTACCTGAATAGCTGTGACTCTATAGACTAAACGCACTAGGATGTTCTATAATCGTCTAAAGAGAAATGTATGGTTTACAGTCTTTAGTGCAGGATCTATAAAAACTTCAATAGCTGGCTATAGCCTAATTTATGCCTTTTTATGGGTGACCGTAGAGACCCATAGGCGGCCATAGCTCACCATACGTTTTTCAATAGACGCTCATAAGGCATTTTTGTATGGGCGGAACCCGTTGTTCCACCACCTGCCCGTTTTTCATGTAGGATAAGTCGAACCCCATCGTGCTGACTTCTAGCTTCCTTTCTAACCCCGTCATGTAGATCATGAACAGCAGCCGAGAGAGAGGACATCCTTGTTTCAAACCCTTGTAGGTGTTGTGGGGATCCTGGCGCCCCGGCCATTGCGCGATCGCTGGGTTTGTGTCATTACGCGGCGCTCTTCCCCTCTCTCCTCCAAAATTCCGGCTCGTCTTGGCGCCACTGCGTAGAGCCGAGCCGTCTCTCAAACTCTTGCGTGAGGTGAAGCCTGCAGAGACCGTTGCGGCGATAAAACACTGTCACGCAGCGGGCGCTCCGCCCTGGTAGCGGAGCTAACCTCACCTTATTGGTCCGTT